>NC_057803.1:464556741-464738961 GCF_018294505.1 Triticum aestivum | reverse complement strand
CGAAGGGCGGTTGAATCGGATTTGGGGGGAATTTTTGGGTGTGGGGGAGGATTTCCGCGCGGTGGGCGGGGGGAGTTTGGCGCATGGTTGGTTTCTCCAAGTGTAGTCCCACGTGTCAGTGAAGAGGCAAGCCGAAGCGCGTTCCGTTTGCATGAGCCGTGTGCAGGACCGAATGTGTGTGGGGTGCAATGCGACCGCGACAGGAGTGTTGTGAGTGTACCGCATTTTTTCCTTTTAAACTAGGTGCTTCGCCCCCTCAAAAAAACAGATGTTGCTTCACGCGATCCATCGATACTACTACTAGTAATCTGGTAATCCCGACTAAAATGGCGCGGCCGGGTCTTTTCCCGCGCGATATGCTGGGAGGTTGGCTTAGTTGGGTTTTTTAGGACGAGTAATGCTACACCTACGTAATCCCAGTTACGTAATTAACGTAATGTGAAACATGTGAGTTGTTGATTGTAGATTGGGGGAGGGAGGGGCCCACCACCATGAAAATCAGGGGAGGAGAGAGAGAGAGGCAATTTACGTTAACCCTTTCGTAGGTTCCCGTAGATGTAGAAAGATGTGTCCGATCCTGCAATATAGGCCGTCCGATCTATATCTAACGGATAGGAAGGAAACTATGACAATTTACCCGCACTCCTCTCCACATTTGCAGGTAAGGCTTTCCCTCGTTCATCCTTTTCTCCCACAAGATCTTGATCTTCCGTGCAACGCACGGGCATCTTGCTAGTACTCCTACAATATGTATATTATTGTGAAAATTCATATACACCGGCCGAGATTAATGCAAACACGGCAGTTTTTCATTACATTTCGAACTTTTATAGGACAAAAAAATAAAAGAAACCCGACCCTAAACCTATTCTACGACGGCGACCGACGTCCTCCATTTGTGATCTCCATGTATGGGGGCGGGATTCAAGACCCGTGAAGTGAAGGTGCGGTCTCCGGCGAGGAAAAGTAGAACACGGGAGATGGACCGGCCAGTTGGCACACCATGCCCTGCCACCTCCCATGCCCTACTCATCCTCGGAGGAGTCCCCGACCTCGGTGGTGCCGGACGTTGGACGGCGGCAAGTAGGACGCATGGCTGACGGTGCTCCCGTCGTCGGCCGCCAGCGTGGCCACCGCTTGTGCGGCGACTTGAACGAGGGCGGCGACCTCGAGCTCCATCCCCGAAGACAAGCTCTCCCGCAGAGCGTTCGTGCTTGCGGTCATGGCGGATGTGGTTCCAGGTAGGAGGACGATGCGCTCTGGTGTGGAGGTTAGCTGGGCGTTGCCGCTTTAAGTAGCGCATTCCGGTGAGGCCAAGCGTCCGGGTGCGTCATTAAGTCGCCGGAGTTGGTTCCACGGGCACTGAGCCTCTTAATGACGACATACGAACGGACGTCATGAATGCGGGCAGCTGGCGCCGGCTGGGAACGCACCGCGCGACGGCGCGAGGGATGAGGGTTTTGGTGTGCCAGGGTAGCCAGCTGCGGTCGTGGCAACGTTGGAGATGCCCTTTGCTCACATGCGATCCCCGCATGTCATTGAAAAAGCAAGACGACCCGGCATGGTCTCAGGTCCAGAGGATGCAGTTGGCCGCGCTACACCACTCCGTGGATTCGTCGCGGCGCCCCATGCATCCTCGACGAGCCGGGTGTTGGGGTGTGTTTGGATTGTGGCCAAAGTGCACCTTGACAAAATTTTGGTCATGACCAAAAGATTGGTCTTTGTTTCGATGGTTGCCATTTTTTTGGCATGCCAATGAACTCTAGCCTACTCTAGTTCAGTTTTCTTGCCAATGTCAGCCAAATCATGGGCAACCAATACCTCAACCAAAATTTTGGTCATGACCCAAAGATTGGTCTTTGTTTGGATGGTTGCCATTTCTTTGGCATGCCAATGAACTCTAGCCAACTCAAGTTCATTTTTCTTGCCAATGTCGGCCAAATCATGGGCAACCAATACCTCAACCAAAATTTTGGCTACCCAATGTTTTGATGGGGCAACCTTGGGCACAAACCAAACATGCCGTTGGTCGTGCCACAGCACTAACGCCACCCTCGGCAAACTGAAACCGATCGTGTCTAGCGACAATATGAGCGTGTCGCTCATCGCGGTCGCCGTGTCCAGAGGCGGTGCTGGAGCTGCGCCCCGTTGTTGGCCCCAACAACCCACATGAATGGTTGTCGGTGGCGAGGAGGTCGTGGGCCAGCTCCTCCATTGGACTAGTCTACGCTACGTCGTCCCGACGGGTGTGCCCTACATGTCGGTTTCCCTGTTTTCCCGGCCATATTCAAGCGTCAGTGCTCCGCATTGCGCATTAGGCTTTTCACTATGTAGGCCAAGCGAGACAACTTATTGTTTATTTGAGCCGTTCAAGTATAATCATGTGGCGTTTGCTTATTTCCCATTCCTCTCCAACCCTATTCTCCATCGATCATGTCGCCCTCCAGTCGAGTCCATCCTCCCGCATGCCTCATTTGAACATTCCACCGAGTATCATTCGCATGTACCCACCCTAGTCCTATTTCAATAGATCTCCGGACCCCGAGATGAAATTGAGAGGGAACGAGTGGGGGCACGTGATACCTAAGGCGGATTCAAAATTTTGAACCGGTGATCATAGCATCCGCAAATCATATATAAAGGGTATTCAATGTTCGTTTCGTTTTTGAACGTACAATATACTCCCTCCTATCCTTTCTAGTTTACATATAAGTTTTATGTGTAGTCAAAGTATATCTACTTTGATCAAAAAGGTATCAACATTCAACAACGCCCAATCAATATTGTTAGATTCGTACGTACTCCTAGATTTGTACTCGAGATGGTTTCCAATTTGACTATTGACAAGATTAATAGTACGTGAGATGTATAATGTGAAAATTATATCATTGGAAACTCCTTTCACATACGAATTTGACCGTATGCTTTGTGTAAGTTGCATGTCATATATTATTACTCTAACATTTGGTCAAAGTTAGCCTCAAAAAACGCATTAGACCCTGTATGCTTTGTGTAAGTTGCATGTCATATATTATTACTCTAACATTTGTGTAAGTTGCATGTCATATATTATTACTCTAACATTTGATCAAAGTAGTATAGTGGAAGTGGATCCTCTAACGTAGGTATCCCTGCCTTACCATCCCTTTCGGTCACTTACTGGCGGAGCCGATGCTTGCTAGGCCCCGCATGTCAGTTACTCAATGGGTTCGGCCACGTCAGGGGATCCTCATCCGAAGTATGCTCCCTCTATTTTTATTTACTCCGCATAAAACAGAGGGAGTGATGGTATAATAAATGACGCGGGCGGGGGAGGGGGAGGGACGTCGGTTTGCTCTCAACTGCGGTCCCACAAGCGAGCGAAAACGCAAGACGAAGCGCGTTCCATTCGGTGAGCGACGTGGAGGGTCCAGCGTGCCGGGCTGCAACGCGAATGCGACAAGAGCGATGTACAGTCAAAACCGATTGACCGGTCGTCAACGGAACCACTATTCACACCAGAACCTTCGCTGCTCGGCCTACACCAGCCACTGCCCTAAAACCACACCAAATCTCCAGCCCATTCCCCCACCTTTCGATCCCCTAGCCCGCATCAAGCGTCCCCTAGTTCACCGGAAAGCCATGGTGCGCTGCAAGATCACTTACTACAAGATGCTGACGCCGGAGCGCCGCGCAGAAATCGCGGCAGCGATCAGCGCTACAGACCTCCGTTCCCAAGCTCGCTTTGCGGCAGGCCAATCCCCGAGTTCTCTGGAGCCAAGCTACGAGGAGGAGGAAGCCGATCCAATGTTCATGGCGGAGGTCACGGCGCAGAAGGCCCCCGATGGGTATGAGACGATGGACGTTGACTTCGTGCCGGCGTACGAGTCCCCCATGGTGCAGGCGGACCAGTGGTTCAACATGGCGATACTAAAGGAGGACCGGGAGGCAGAGGCTCAACTCGACGCAGAGCGTGCGCATGCCGCTGCCATCGAGGATCTCCTGCAGGCGGAACCGGATGTCGTGGATGTGAACCGGGCGGCGGAGGCTCAACTTGAGGCGGAGCGCGCGGATGCCGCTGCCATCGAGGCCCTCCTGCAGGTAGAACTGGACGTCCTGGACTTGAACCGTGCGGCAGAGGCTCGACTCGACGCAGAGCGCGCGGATGCCACTCTCATCGATGCCCTCCTGCAGGCGGAACCGGATGTCCTGGACTTGAACCGGGCGGCGGAGGCTCGACTCGACGCGGAGTGCATGGATGCCGCTGCCATCGAGGCCCTCCTGTAGGCGGAACCGGACGTCCTCGACTTGAACCGGGCTATGCTCTCGTCCGTGCAGAGTGCCCGCACGCTCCGCTTGAACGAGTAGCTGCAGGCCGAGGACAATCACAGTGCGGAGACACACGTCGGCAGCGACGGCTGGTTCGCGCCCGACAGCCAAAGACGACGAGGTCGTCTCTTTCCGCGAGCAGTGATAGTTTTTCCTTATGTTGTTGTTTTTATGGATCTTTTGCTGTGTAAAAACATATATTTGTTAGGCAAGTCACCTGACTTGGGTCAGCCTACCATTTCAGGCGGTTGGATGAATATCCTACGTCTCCTAACCCTTCTTTCCTTCTTCCTCACCTCTTCTTCTTCCCCAATAGACCACCGCACGGGCCGTACGGATACTCCCCAACATGCGGTTGGATAAACATACTCTATGAACGAAAATTATGTGTCAGCGATAGGATGGTTGAGTTTAGTGTGTTCACATGCGACAGCACGTGTCAGTGAGGGTGTGTTCCCTTGGTTGGGTTTGCGGCGTGCAAGAGCGACTGTGTGAGGGTGCGGTGCGACCGCGTCGTGCAGGAGCACCGTGTGAGGGTGCGGTGCGACCGCGATAGCCGTGCGCAAGTGTACCTCCTTCTCATTTTGAAAACTTTAGGCAAGCTTGGCAAAAATGTGTGTCGAAGTTTGGCAATGCAAGGCCTAGACCCAAAAAGGATAAGTACGTACGTACTAGGAGTACTAGTGTTAAAAAAGAAAGGCCGGGTTTTCCTTCGCGGGATTTAATCGATACAAATCCTCGTTTCACGTGTCAATTAATGCGTATTTTTTTCTCCAAAGACCAAAAAGCAACCATCTCACTCCTTATCGCTTGATTAATGCAGCGCCATGCAAACCAACCTTCTCACTTCCGCATGCATGCAGGGGATATTAATGTCCTTGGTTGCTAACCCCATCAATTTTGCCTCGATTAGTGTTAGTGGCCCTTTGCAAATTGTAATTTTGATATATTGGCCTTGTGTACAAAAAAATGGAGGTAGTAACTATATTTGGCTTCCTTCCCTATTGTGGTGACATCGATGATTTTTTTTTGTGGTTTGGCGAAGTGCGTTCGACGAAGAACACCATTGAGGGAGACCACGGTAAGTCGTTCGCAAGTGCCGCCTGCAAGCCGAGACAACCGCCTTATTTGCATCTAGGAAGTCCTTTACTAGTACTACTAGGAGTAACTAATGCGGTGAGATGGCTTCTCGAAGAAGACGATGGAGAAGCGGAGTCAGCGAAGAGTGAAATGATGGTTGCTTCGTCCGTGCTTTTGTGATTTGACGCCTCACTGCTTTGTGATTTGTGATAGAAGGGACAGGGGAGTAGACTCTATGCTCTATATTGTACTACATGCGTCCAAGCATGGGAGAAAAAGGAGAGACATTGCATTTTTCTATTCCTTCAATCAATCAATCAGGGAGCTTCGGTTCCATCTTTTTGGCTTTGGCAACACCGTCCACAATGGTTCCCACGATGCCAAAAGCTATTTTCACATTTGGCTACACATTGTGGATGCCCTTAACCGTACCACTTGGTTTTGCTCCTGTGTGCTATCTATACAAATCTCAATTATATTGATCTAAAAAATTATAGAATCGAGATTAGTAAAAAGGAGGTGATTTTGCCGCGCGGATGGCGGGGAGGTTTCTTATTTGAGCAATGCTACATCCATGTAATGGTTTACGTAAAGTTACGAACTGATGTGATGTGGGACTATTTGATTGGATTAAAGGAGAGGATTAGGCCCACCCCACCTGAAAATCAGGGGGGCATATATAGATTAGATGGAAAGTATACGTAACAGCTACGTAGCCCTTTGCAAGTCTAGGATTAGGTGTCCTGGCGGTTTGCTAACATGCAGTCCCACGTGTCAGTGCTTTACCAAGCCGATCCGCGTCCCACATGAGGCAGAACAACGGCAGAAGAAACACGTGGTTAAGTTGAAGAAGATGAGGGAGAAGCGGATTCAGTAATGAGTGAAATGATGGTTTCTTCGTCCCTCCAACTTAACTGTGGGAAAGGTGCAGCTTTGTGATTTGACGCCTCATTGCTCATTACTACGCCGGCGCCATGACTGGGGTGCTTCACCCCGGCTGCTCTGCACTGTATTCCGGTATGGCACGTGGACTTGGTAGATTGATGTCCCACATGTCAGCAAAAGGGACTAGAAGATTTATGAAAGCGAGCGCTCCACTCTTACGATGGAGGAGTAGACGACACGACGGCCCAGTGAACTGTCACTTGTACTGTATAGTACTATAGTTTTGCTGTTTCGCACGATCCATCGATACAAACCCGATTAAACAGGAAAGGGCGGGATTTTTCCCGCACGGTAGATGATACTAGCCATACATTTCAAAGGCAATTTTAATGTATGCAAACTAAATAATTATAAGTAACAATATGATATCTAGTAAAACTAAAAACACGTATGTTTTATTGTGTTAGAGTGTAGTAGTAGTGCTATATTGCATAGTTATTAGATGTAACATGCGAGAACGTGTAGAGATGTAGTTTTGGAGGGCCTACAGAGAGAAAAGCGTAATACGGTCACCGAACTTTAGAATAAGCTGATTACGGTCATTATATACGTTTTGCGGTGATTATACGGTCACTTGCTCACAGCTCAGCATCGGATTGCACTCTGTTGACCGGCCAAATAGTCTGCGTGGCGCCATGTTGACTAGTTAAATTGAACACGTTCATTGTGGGTCCCACTTGTCAGTTCGCGACAAGGCTCCAACCCGTGTGCGGGAATCACCTGGTTGTGTATGTGTCTGTCAGGGCCTGATGTATGCGCATGCACGTGTAGGTTAAGCACTTGACCGTGAGAGTGTGTGTTGGTCGTGTGGTGTACTGGTGTGTGCATGCATGCGTGCGTGTGTGCGTGTGAGTGTTGCGTGCGTGCATGTGAGTGTTGCGTGAGTGCGTGGCTGCGTGTGTACGTGTGAGTGTTGCGTGCGTGCGTGGGTGCATGTGTTTGTGTGAGTGTTGCATGGATGCAGTTTGTGTGCATACATGAAAGGGGCGTACAGGGGGGGTATGCGATGGAGAGAGAGATTCTCTTCTTTTCTCTTTATTATGACTAACTTTGTATATAGTATAAAATATACAAATTCACAGTGCGGAATAAATATCATTGTGGGCACCATGCAATGCAAATTAGCGTTCGTACTCCTCCATATAACTTTGTAATGTTATATATATGTAGAAACTCTAAAATAATTTTTTGGCCCTACTTTATTCAAAAGGAATGGTGTATGCAAAATAAACGTGAAGAGAGGGCTTTTTAGATCAATGGGGTACGTGATGTAACATGTGTGAATGTGTAGTTGATGCATTTGGCGGGGCCTAGAGAGGTATGTGTGTGTATTACGTATTCGAGAGAGGCATGGCTAGAGGGGCTGACGGGGGGCGTGGGAGAGATAGCACGAGAAATGAGAGTGGTCTAGAGAGAGAGACGAATATGACGTCACGACAAGAGATTCCATTCCCTTGAGTGTGTATATGCAAGGGGGAGGGAATAGAGGCACCAGGAGAAATTTTCTGTGTGTGTGGTGTTTGTGTTGGTGGTGGGGGTGTGAGAAGATAATGAGACGTGGGGGCAGAGGGTGTGTCACCGCGTGAGGTCCGGTGGGTCGAGGTGACACCCTTCGTTCTGTTCCGTCCTGCGCCACATTGGTCAGCCCGTGACGCATTTAGGAAGACCCATGGATGACTAGTCGTACAAGACAAAGATAGCAGAATTGTGAAGGACTCTATGTCCACTGACAAAGCCATCTAGGATTTGTAACCCTAGGTTCTCGGACTAAGGTAACCCCTTTATCTCTGATATTACTATTCATCCAACCTAACTTTAAGGGGCATCCTACAGAATGCTCTGCTAGAATCATACTTGCTGATTAGGAAGAGAGGTGTGAGACAATGCGTGAGAGACAGGCATAAAGATAATGTGCGTACATGAGACACGTAGGTAGGTCCATGTATATAGAAAGGGTCGATGAGGATTGTGCATGTGTATGTTTGCGAGAGGAAGAGTGCTTGTGATAAAGGTTAGTGAAAATAGTTGTAAATGGTTACGAGAGGGAGGGAGGGTTATATCTAGAGCATGTGTGCGAGAAAGACACCTCGGGAGAGAGTGTGTGAGCATGTGTGAGAGGCCACCGATGGAGAGTGAAACTACACGTAAAAGACTGCTCTACACATTGATTAAAGATATAAATTGTATCCAAATATTAGGATGGGATCATGATATTTGCAATTCGCGTAAGGAGCGGCCATTGATCCATCAGACATCTAGATTCTATCGAATTTGAGCATGTTTATGTTATTATTCGACACAATTGATCCACATAGTTAGTATTTTGAACTCCAGACAATGCATCACTTTAGAAATCGAATATAAACGTGAATATAGTTCATGTTGTGTGTGTACAGCACATTATACATACGAAAGTTACACAATGGACATTATAAATAGCTACTACCTATGAACTAGCATACATTTGAATTCAACTTAAGGTGGTTTAAAAAAATCGAATTCAACATGAAGTCCATTCAATTATTTGAATTTGATATCATGGCATTTGAAAACCATACCTAAATTATGGGGGCACCAATCTTTACTCTGATTTTGTACATAATAGCATATGTAGTCGTGTACAAAATAGATTCAAATTTAGCTCCTCCATTCCAAAATAATCGTAGTTATAGGATTTTCAAGTGTCAAAATTTCAAAAAGAAGCGGATAATTTAATGAGGTTTTCAAACATACAAGGTCAAATATAACGTTGTATATTTAGGTCAATCCTCATAGTTCAAGAGTACTCTAAACGTGAATGCTTGTGTTTCAAAATTTCGAACGAAGCGCCAAAAGAGCCTCTACTCGCCCGAAACCGCGTGAGACCAATGTTTGGTAGTACAAGGAAATTACTTGTCTAATAACTCCGACCCGTGAAACCTACCGGCCCGACGTCCAAAGGTCTAAACCGGGGTAGGTTTGTAGCTTCATCTAGACGCCACGCAACCGCATCTGAAAAACATTCATACACAATGGCCGCCTAAGCACACATGCGCGCGGCTGAAATCGCTCCCGCCCACTATTTGGGACACCTAGGATTACCATCCTACCCCCGACCCACAGTAGGTACGAAATTTAAGATGGGGGCAAAGTTTGTACTTTCCCCAAATTTCAAACAAGCGCGTCCCATCTTCTGTTCAAAAAATCCAAAAACAAGCGCGTCCCAGACCGAAACATGGTCCCCCCCCCACCCGTCTGATTCCCCATTCGTACTCCGTGGGCGCCAAAACTACCTCTCCACCAGCCGTGAAACCCCGGCGTCCTCCGTCCGCCACCCCATCCCACCCATCAACCGCCGCCCTCCTCCATCACGCCGGAGCCGATACCCCGACGTCGTCGTCCACCGCAACCTCAACCGCAACGCCCTCCACGTCTAGTAGTTGAAGCCGAGGCCGAGCCGTCCATACCCGAGCCAGTTCAACCACGCCGTCCTGCGCCTCACCGCTGCCGCTCCAACTTCGCCACCCTCCACCGCACCGGAGCTGTTCCTGCTACGCCGTCCTTTGCCGCCTCGGATCTGCTTCCCCTCCGCCGACATACGGCCACGGCAACATAGTCAACAATTTGGCCATGGGTTCGTCCAAGCCTGCACCCTCCAGAACATCGGTTTCCCCGGTAAAAAGAAGAAAATCAGCGCGACTTGTTGAGGTGACCACACCGGCAACCAAAAAAGGTACTCCTCTTCCCTTATTCGTGCAAATCTTATGTCTCTGCTTGCATGGTATTCATCCCACAGAAGACACTAGTTGACCGCTTCTTCTTGATACTAGATGTTCCTAGCAACTCGCGATGCACAAGGTTTCTCCTCATATACTATTTCACCTTAGCTAGAGGTCCGTCGCCCCCCTGAATTTCAATTTCTGGCCACTTGATTCCCAATTAACGGAAGCATTCCCCGGCGTAACAGACGCTAGTACGCCTATTACGCCAGGGAAGCAGCGCCTTGGTGTTTATCTTAGGGGCGTGTGCGGCCTAGAGCTACTGGCGCCCGATCTAGAGGTCGGCCGGGATTAAAGGGATGGCCTGGGGGCGCTGCCAAGCACGGCGGTGGTGTGAGGTCGATGGGAGGGCGGGGCGGCGGAGGCAGGGGTCTGGGCCGGTGATCGCTGGCGGTTCGAGAAAGATCGTCAAAAGTGACTGGCGGGAGGTAGACAAAGGCCATATGCCCGTTCCTTATAGATCGGACGGTTCATTAAAAAAATCAACTGACCTATTTATTTTCAGTCGACTGTTATCTTAGATATGACCACATGTGGTGGTGTGCTGGAGGAGTACCTGCATTTCCTGTGCTCATATATTACAAAATCATACAGAGTAAAATCTAATTTTGTTTGCCATGCAATGTTGTAGAGCTATCATATGTCTCCTGTCATTTATTTTCAGCCACCTGCTATCTGCTACTTTTACAGTGCACTAGTTCTGCACACACTTCACCCTTACTCTCACTGTTGTGTTTTTATGCAAGGGTATTTCAGACTCTGTTGCCATGAGAGAAGCCAAAAAGAAAAGAGAGAAGTCGCTCTAGTTTGGTGTGCGGCTAGGCAAGACACGCTTCAACGCTTTAAAGGGTGTAGTGTCAGCAGATGGAGACGGGGAACGTAGCTCTGGAGTTGATGACCTCGCTCACAATGAACCACCATCCCAGGTGCTTGCTTTAACTTCGCGGTGTCATATGTGGTTGCATGTTCCATATGGTGTCTAGCTTGTATTCTAAAGGCCGAAGTTAGTAAGATAAGGAAAGATATTTTTTAACATGAACCACCATCCCGTGAGCACCAGAAGACAAATAGCTAGTCAGGGCACTGGCCGAGCCAGTGACAAGCCCAGCAAAGATGGGCATCACCTGGAAGCCAACTAAAAAGTTGTGATGGTGGCGAAGCAGCCCGCCTCCCACCAGGCTCTCAGGTCCTAGATGATCATGCTCACCACTCTAGCCGGATGTCTAGCTTGTATTGCTTCCAATTTGGTTAAATTGCATCTGCTTAGCTTACACATTATACCTTTGAATATGACATGCCTTTCTGTTTTTGGTACATACTAGTGCATCTGTGTATTAACCATGTTCTTACATCAAACTAATGTTCTTGTGTATCCCTCATCAATCACTTATGACGAGGCAGGCAGGCAAGGGGACTACTCCTCATTTAAAGAATGCAGCGTCAGCCTCCGAACATGATTCTGAAGAAACAGAAATGCTAGATGAAGATAGTGAACGTAGCTCTGTAGTTGATTACAGCATTTCCCCTACACTAGCATCGCAGGTGCTTGCTCTAACTTGGCAGCGTGATATGTGGTTGCATGTTGCATATGGTGTCTAGATTGTAATTCTTCCAATCTGGTTAAACTGCATGTGCTAGTCTGCTTAGCTTATACATTATACATGTTAATGTGACATGCCTTCCTGTATTTAGTACATAGTACATCTGTCTATTAAGCATGTCCTTACACAAAACTATTGTTTTTTTGTATCCCGCATCAATCAACATGACGAGACACCTTTAGTATATGCAGTGCGATATTAGTTGCATCTTTCATATGATTTATAGCATGTGTTGCTTCTAATTTATTGAAATTCCATTTATGATGGGACGCTTTTAACTTGGCAGAGTCATATTGGTTGCGTCTTTCATGTGGTGTCTAGCTTGCATTGCTTCTTATTTGCTGGAATGGTTTCTACTTAGTTTACACAAACAGTTGTGAACATGCCATGCCGTCCTGTTTTTCGTACATATTCCATCCTGGTATCATGTGTTTGCCTTACATCAAAGTAGTGATTGTCAGTATCATGCATCAATGAGTTCTGAAGAGAGAATTTTATTGTTTTTTCTTGTCGATTTTACTTGACAATTCAAAATCAATAAAGCGGAAGGAAGTTAGCAAGGCAGCGGATAAAGGTGCTCCTTCCGAACGGAGGGCCTCTACAGTTTCTACTCCTCCACACCCCCAAGATGATTTCCAAGACAACACATGCATAGACACTCAACAAAGCTGTGTTTATGATGAGCACGTCTCCCCTAGTGCAGCATCACCGGTGCTCCCTCTAACTTGGCACTGTTATATGTGGTTGCATGTTATGTGTGATCTCTAGCTTGTATTGCTTCTAATTTTGTTGAATTCCATCTGCTTACTTTACACATTATACTTGAATAAGACACATGCTCCTGTTTCTAGAACATACAATATCTGTCTATCACACCATGTTCTTACATCAAATTACTACTGTTGTGTAACCTGCAACAATCACTTATCACAAGACACGTTTGACTTCGGAGTGTGATATAGGTTACATCTCACATTCTTTTCTAGATTGTATTACTAATTTGTTGAAATGGCACTTATGATGAGACAGTTTTAACTTGGTAGAGTGATATTCGTTGCATCTTTCATATGGTGTCTAGCTTTCATTGCTTCTAATTTGTTGAAATGCCTTCTCCTTAGTTTACACATCATAAGTTGTGAATATGCAATGATGTGAATATGCAATGGCACTAATGACGAGAGACCTCTAACATGGTAGTGTGACGTTGTTTGCATCTTGCATATGATTTATTTCTTGTACTGCTTCACAATTGTTTAAACACCATTTATGATGAGACACTGTTAACTTGGCAGAGTGATATTTGTAGCATCTTTCATATGGTGTCTACCTTCCATTGCATTGCTTTTAATTTGGTGAAATGTCTTCTTCTTAGTTTACACATCATAGTTCTGGTTATCTCTTCCATCCTGTTTTTCATACATATTACATCCTCCTATCATGTGGTTGTCTAACATCAAAGTTCAGTTCGTCTGCATCACGCATCAATTTGTTCTGAAGAACTAAATTGTTATTCGTTTTTCTTGTCGGCTTGACTTAACATGGGACAAAGAAAGAGGAAGGAACACAGAATGGCAGGGAATGAGAAGCGGATGAATCCTGTAGATTCTGCTGGTACTGATGGTGCAATAGAAGGTCAAAGTCCAGCAGAAAATTCTACAAACACGGCATCCCATGCTACATGACTTGCAAAAAAAGAGAAACAGAAACAAAAAGCTGCCACCAAACAAGCAGAGACAGCCCTAGTTCTTGCAACACCTACCATAGTACTACCAGCTACACGACGTACTCGTGCGTCGGCTGAGCTAGCAACACGTTCCCAAGCCCCCTTGCCACCTGACACTACTTCCCAAGCACTCTTGACATAAGACGAGTTGGCAATATCAGATGAACCTTGTGAGCTTCAACATCAAGAAGGTAGTTGCTGGAGTCAAGTTACAGTTGCATACTTCTTTATATGTAGTCTCACAGTTTGATGTACACTAACACTTCCTATGTTTGTTGTTGGACTAGCACCTAGGCGCAAGAGGAAACAAACATCAGGGATAATGCTCGATACGTTAACTAAATCTAGAGGAGGAAGAATGGAGATCCGTTTTGAGGCAGGTTTAAAAAGGCCATGTGATGCTACAGAGTCAGCCAAGTTAGTATTAGAGGCAGCGGTTGCTGTTAGGTGTCATGTACGTATCCTCCCAACATGGATTCGGTACATGAATGACAAATACGAAACCGAGTTCAACATCTTCCTCGACCATTTATCTGTAAGTATGGTTATGTATGGAAACTAGTAATATCGTCTTGCTCTGTCCAATACTTTCTAGGTTGCTGATAATGAGACTCCCATAATTTTCAACAGATGAGGTTCAAGTTGGACAGCCAAGATGATGCAACCAGACAAGCTTGCACCCATGTTTTCAAGTCTGCTCTGTGACAGTATCGGTATAACTTGAGGAAAACTCACTTTGAAGGCAAGGCTAACAGTGAACTTTCCCAAACATCTCCAGTGGAAAATATATCTGATGAAGACTGGAGAGGCCTCGTTAAACACTGGTCCGATCTGAAGTATCAGGTACATTATATATATGTCATCAGATCACATGTTGAAGTCCTATTTACGCATGTGCCACACAAATCTATCTTCTTGTAGGTGAACTGTTCAAAGAACAAGGCCAACCGTATGAAAGTAAAATTCCAACAGACGACAGGATCTCATAGCTATATTGCACACTGCGAGGCTCTTGTAATTAGCTGCTATTTCACTCTTTTCGATGTACCATATTATCAGATCTATATTGACTTGTTCCAAATGCAGAGGAAAGCCCGCAAGGACCAAAAAGTACCTGAACCAAATGTTGTGGAAATCTTCAAGGACTGTCACACCAGCAAGAAGAAGGGCATGACTACACCAATCAAAGCCGTTGTTGTAAGTCCTTAATCCTCATGCCTTTTAACTACTACTTACTTTGACTTGTGACTTGAACTGCATGGTTTGCAGCCAATGGCTATTACTCTTTTCAATTTTATACACAATTGTCTTAGCGTATCATTGCACCTTACAAGGTTTAAAAGAGAGGAGTGATGTTCCTTTGATCTTGACCCGTAATCTAGTTCCGTGCTGGACTTGCCCACACAATGTTACAATTGCCTGTTTGTCTGTTCTCAGTTGTTTTGTGATATGAATGACGTCATACTATGCTTACCGTATTATAAACTTCGTCTCTTTATCCTTAGCCCTCAATACAATGTGAAGAAATAGACAATACATTAGCGATGGTACATGGTCATATGTTTGGAACCTGTTTTTATTATGTACTTTGCAATAAAATACAACTAGTATTTTACATGGGTTCACCAGAATAAGTTCTGTATATAGACCAAAGCTATTTTGTTTGGTTTTGCTGCCTCCTTAATATCTTCTGTTCTGGTACTACTAATGTAAAACCTCAACTTTTCAGCGAGCTATGGAAAAAATGGTGGAACCGCCACCTTCTGAAGGTGGCGAGGCAACTATAACCGCAATGTCAGCTCTTGCTGCAGTGGGTCAGTACCTGTCCACTAACAGTGCCAAAAGCACGTTCCTGCGTAATACTGGGTTGGTTGTTAAGGCAATATCGTCCAAACTGCCTCATGATCAAGATATGCAAGCTCAAAGCAATGTTGTATCTGCGCTCCAGACACAAGTCCATTTCCTAACAGAGACCCTTTGTGAAACAAGGAGAAACATTGCTCAATGTCGTCAAGATATGCATGGTTTTGAAACCAGACTATCAGACATTTGCTATGTTGTTCAGGAGCCTAGGGGAAATGAAGGTGAGGGTTATGGTGCTCCATCGGACAATACAGCATGAAAACGTAATAGTCAGGTCAAATGAACTGAGCTTCTGAACTTCTGGTGGTGCATTTATCTACTAGACTGTTAAGTTTTATGCCAACCTTCCTTTTGTTATATAGTTGTAATTTGTTTTGGTACGATACAAAATTTATTCTTAACGTGCAGCCACCGCCTGAAGAAAACAGCAAGCCATTTTTGTATAGTGTAGGGTGTTCCCTATATTTGCACTGGTGGCGATCTTTGATGCCGAGTGGATGTAATCTGTGCAATCACCTTAATAGCCTAGCGTTAGTTTCGGCCTTATTTATTTCTAGTCTTCTTTTTCCGTGGTTTGCTAGTGGCCGCAACTACCATGGGCCATATACGGGCCATAGGATCCATGGGTCTCCTACGGGCCGTCGATAAATGGGCCTGTAATCGGTGGGCCTCGGGCCATCGGATAAATGGGTCTACATGGGCCATAATCGGGCGTAATTGGTATCGGCCCAGCACGGTAACAGGCCGTTAACAGGCCGTAGGACAGCAAAGGCTTAATTTTGTCACAGGCATAACGGGTCGTTAATGGGCCAGAATATAGGACGGGCTGGAAACGGCGCAACGGGTTAACAGGCCAGAAACGGGCCGACTCTTGCCATGGGCCGAATTTGGCCCATTAGGGTAACAGGCCAGTAACGGGCCGACTCTTGCCATGGGCCGAATTTGGCCCATTAGTGGAACAGGCCAGTAACGGGCCGACTCTTGCCATGGGTCGAATTTGGCCCATTAGGGGAACAGGCCAGTAACGGGCCGGAAGTAACCGAGGGCCGAAAAGGAGCCCAAGAACATATGGGCCGTCAATAGGCCGAAAGCTAACACGGGCTGGAAACGGACCATGTAAATCACGGGCCGTTAATGGGTATAAAGAAAATTACTGTTCATTATGGGCTAGAGTCACCGTGGGCATGTAATGGGCCGAAAGATATGAAGGCCTCATATGGGCCGAAAGATGTCGTGGGCCATACATAAGCCGAAAGTGAAATGGGCTGGTATTATATTCGACGGCCCACGTGATGTTGTTGGGCCAATTTCCTTTAGGGCCTAACGGGTCGTGAGTTAACGGGCCGTAAAATGGGCTATTTGCGAAGAGACCGTTAACAGGCTTTTCATGGCCCAGCCCATTAACTTTTGACCAAGTCAAACGGGCCGGCTTTGTAAGCTAAATGGGCCACTGTTGGGCCGTGCCACGTGTCGACATATCATAGGTGCCTATCTGACCCACTGACGAGATGACACGTGCTTCGTCCGGCCAATAAGAATTTTACACATGGAAATTTCCCATTGGTCGGGGCTGTTAACGGGTTATCGGATCCAAAACCCGACCCGATAGCTTAACGGCGTTCCGCTACGGTGGATGCCACGTGTCGGTCACCCTTGACGAAAGCACTTCTGTGACGCGCGATTTATCGTCATGGAAGTGGACACTTACGTGATGACAATTTTGGTAATGTCATGGAACACTTCTACGACAGCACAGGTATGACTATCTTGATTTTGTCATAAATTTGTCATGGATGTACATGCATGACAAAAAAAGCGACCTATTGTGACAAACACGTATCATCACGAAAGTGTATTTTTTTTGTAGTGCTCGGCCTCAACTGGATCTAGAGTTTGAGGGACATCACTGAGCTGAACGTGTGCAGATCGCGGAGGTGCCGTGTGTTCGGTACTTGATCGGTTCGATCGCAAAGACATTCGACTACATCAACCGAGTTACTTAACGGTTCCGCTTTCGGTCTATGAGGGTACATAGACACAGTCTCCCCTCTCGTTGCTATGCATCCCTAGATAGAACTTGCGTGATCGTAGGAAATTTTTTGAATACTGCGTTCCCCAACAATGGCATCCGAGCCAGGTCTATGCGTAGATGTTATATGCACGAGTAGAACACAAATGAGTTGTGGGCGTGGGTATATACATATTGCTTGTCGTCACTAGTTGTTTCTTGATTCGGCAGTATTGTTGGATGAAGTGGCCCAAACCGACATTACATGACTGTGTTCATGAGCCTGGTTCTACCGACGTGCTTTGCACACAGGTGGCTGGTGGGTGTCAGTGATAACCCACAAGTATAGGGGATCGCAACAGTTTTCAAGGGTAGAGTATTCAACCCAAATTTATTGATTCGACACAAGGGGATCCAAAGAATATTCTCAAGTATTAGCAACTGAGTTGTCAATTCAACCACACCTGGAAACTTAGTATCTGCAGCAAAGTATTTAATAGCAAAGTAATATGATACTAGTGGTAACGGTAGCAAAAGGTAACAGTAGTACAAGTAATGTTTTTGGTATTTTGTAGTGATGATAGCAATAGCAACGGAAAAGTAAATAAGCGAAGAACAATATATGGAAAGCTCGTAGGCAATGGATTGATGATGGAGAATTATGCCAGATGCGGTTCATCATGTAACAATCATAACCTAGGGTGATACAGAACTAGCTCCAGTTCATCAATGTAATGTAGGCATGTATTCCGAATATAGTCATACGTGCTTATGGAAAAGAACTTGCATGACATCTTTTATCCTACCCTCCCATGGCAGCGGGGTCCTTACGGAAACTAAGGGATATTAAGGCCTCCTTTTAATAGAGTACCGGAACAAAGCATTAGCACATAGTGAATACATGAACTCCACAAACTACGGTCATCACCGGTAAGTATCCCGATTATTGTCACTTCGGGGTTAATGGATCATAACACATAATAGGTGACTATAGACTTGCAAGATAGGATCAAGAACTCTCATATATTGATAAAAACATAATAGGTTCAGATTTGAAATCATGGCACTTGGGCCCTAGTGACAAGCATTAAGCATAGCAAAGTCATAGCAACATCAATCTCAGAACATAGTGGATACTAGGATCAAACCCTAACAAAACTAACTCGATTACATGATAGATCCCATCCAACCCATCACCGTCCAGCAAGCCTACGATGGAATTACTCATGCACAGCGGTGAGCATCATGAAATTGGTGATGGAGGATGGTTGATGATGACGATGGTGACGGATTCCCCTCTTCGGAGCCCCGAACGGACTCCAGATCAGCCCTCCCAATAGGTTTTAGGGCTTGGCGGTGGCTCCGTATCGTAAAACACAATGAATTCTTCTCTCTGATTTTTTTCTCCCCGAAACCAAATATATAGAGTTGGAGTCGGAGGAGCTCCAGGGGGCCCACGAGGTAGGTGGGCGCGCCCCCCACCCTCGTGGACAGGTGGTGGGCCCCCTGGCCTTCATCTTTTGTAGGTATTTTTTATATTTTCCAAAAAGTTGCTGCGTGAAGTTTCAGGTCATTCCGAGATCTTTTGTTTCTGCACATGAATAACACCATGGTAATTCTGCTGAAAACAGCGTCAGTCCGGGTTAGTTCCATTCAAATCATGCAAGTTAGAGTCCAAAACAAGGGCAAAAGTGTTTGGAAAAGTAGATACGACGGAGACGTATCAACTCCCCCAAGCTTAAACCTTTGTTTGTCCTCAAGCAATTCAGTTGACGAACTGAAAGTGATAAAGAAAAACTTTTACAAACTCGGTTTGCTCTTGTTGTTGTAAATATGTAAAGCCAGCATTCAAGTTTTCAGCAAAGATTATAACTAACCACATTCACAATAATGCTTAGGTCTCAAGTTTACTCATATCAATGGCATAATCAACTAGCGAGCAATAATAATAAATCTTGGATGACAACACTTTCTCAAAACAATCATAATATGATATAACAAGATGGTATCTCGCTAGCCCTTTCTGAGACCGCAAAACATAAATGCAGAGAACTTTAAAGATCAAGGACTGACTAGACATTGTAATTCATGGTAAAAGAGATCCAGTCAAGTCATACCCAATGTAAACTAACAATAATGAATGCAAATGACAGCAGTGCTCTCCAACTGGTGCTTTTTAATAAGAGGTTGATGACTCAGCATAAAAGTAAATAGATAGGCCCTTCGCAAAGGGAAGCAGGGATTTGTAGAGGTGCCAGAGCTCGGTTTTGAAATAGAGGTGGATAATATTTTGAGTGGTATAATTTCATTGTCAACATAACAACCAAGAGATGGCGATATCTTCCATGCTACACACATTATAGGCGGTTCCCAAATAGAATGGTAAAGTTTATACTCCCCCTTCCACCAACAAGCATCAATCCATGGCTTGCTCGAAACAACGAGTGCCTCCAACTAACAAGAGTCCAGGGGGAGTTTTATTTGCAATTATTTTGATTTAGTTTGCATAAAGCATGGGACTGGGCATCCCGGTGACCAGCCATTTTTCTCGTGAGTGAGGAGCGGAGTCCAGTCCTCTTGAGAATAACCCGCATAACATGGAAGGTACAGACAGCCCTAGTTGATACATGAGCTATACGAGCATACAAAACAGGATAATTATTTGAAGGTTTAGAGTTTGGCACATACAAATTTACTTGGAACGACGGGTAGATACAGTATATAGGTAGGTATGGTGGACTCATATGGAATAACTTTGGGGTTTATGGAGTTGGATGCACAAGCAGTATTCCCGCTTAGTACAGGTGAAGGCTAGCAAAAGACTGGGAAGTGACCAGCTAGAGAGCGACAACAGTCATGAACATGCATTAAAATTAATCAACACCGAATGCAAGCATGAGTAGGATATAATCCACCATGAACATAAATATCGTGAAGGCTGTGTTGATTTTGTTTCAACTATATGAGTGAACATGTGCCAAGTCAAGTCACTTAAATCATTCAGAGGAGGATACCACCCTATTATACCACATCATAACCATTTCAATAGCATGTTGGCACACAAGGTAAACCATTATAACTCCTAGCTAATCAAGCATGGCACAAGAACTATGATCTCTAGTTGTCATTGCAAACATGTTTATTCATAATAGGCTGAATCAGGAACGATGAACTAATCATATTTACAAAAAAAGAGGTCGAGTTCATACTAGCTTTTCTCATCTCAGTCAGTCCATCATATATCGTCATAATTGCCTTTCACTTGCACGACCGAACGATGTGAATAATAATAATAGTGCGCGTGCATTGGACTAAGCTGGAATCTGCAAGCATTCAATAAACAGGAGAAGACAAGGCAATATGGGCTCTTTTGTCAGATCAACAATTATGCATATAAGAGCCACTTCAACAATTTAATTATGGTCTTCTCCTATCGACCCCCAAAGAAAAGAAAAGAAATAAAACTATTTACACAGGAAAGCTCCCAACAAGTAAAAGAAGAACATGAAATCTTTTTGGGTTTTCTTTTTAACTACTACTACAAGCATGGAAAGTAAACTAATTAAAAGCTACAACTAATTTTTTTGGTTTTTCTTAAGGTTTATTAAACACATAAGAAGAAAGCATAAAAAGGAAATAAACTAGCATGGGTGATACAATGAAAAAGTATGAGCACCGACATCTGGCAATGAGTGTGTGAACATAAATGTAATGTCGGTGGGAAATACGTACTCCCCCAAGCTTAGGCTTTTGGCCTAAGTTGGTCCATGGCCACGGCTGGCCTGGCGGATATCCATAATAGTAGTTGGGGTCGTACTGAGATGCAGCGGCTATCGCCTCCTGAGCTGCAGCGTGACGACGAGCGGCCTCTGCTCTCCTCGTACTCATCTGCCTCCTCTCTGGTAATAACATATCTTCCTTTTTCCTGATAATCAAAGAAGGCAGGAGCAGGGAGAGTAATACGGGCAGCACACCGTCTGTCAAAGATTAGTCGGTATTGGAGAGGTGATTCATTCCTCTCAACAAACTGGTGGTGAACCATAGCATTAAAGTCTAGGTAAGCAGGAGGTAATTCAATATCATCTTAATGTATGGCTATACCAAGAAAATTAGCTATGCGGGTTGCATAAATTCCACCAAAGAAATCTCCATTAAGTCTATTAAGATGCAACCTACATGCAACAATGGCTCCCAAATTATAAGATTTGTCTCCTAACACAGCACTCCTAAGAATACTGAGGTCAGGAACACACATATGGCATGCTTCATCTTTACCATTAATGCATCTACCTATGAAGAGAGCAAAATAATGTATAGCAGGAAAGTGAATGCTCCCTATGGTAGCTTGTGCTATATCTCTAGATTCCCCCACAGTTATACTAGCAAGAAAATCTCTAAATTCAGATTTGCGAGGTTCACTAGCACTACCCCATTGTGGAAGTTTGCAAGCAGTGGTAAAATCCTCTAAGTCCACAGTGTAAGAATTTTCATAAAGATCAAACAGGACAGTTGGAGAATTACAGGAAGTTGAAAATTCAAACCTCCTCACAAAGGAACTAGTAAGATAGTGATACTGGCTGCACTTCTCTTCCTCGAAGCTCACAAGATCAGTGTTATGCAAATATGCGTTAAATTCTTCCTTAATTCCCGCTCGATCCATAAAGTTCTCAGAAGGCCATTCACAAGGACGCACTGGAGCGTCTCTTGGTGGCTCTTCATCAGCATCATGCATTGCAAGCCTGGGTCCTTGCTTCCTTGAGGAACCACCTTGGAACATTTTCCTAATCATATTTCTTCCTCTGAAAAATTCTGAAATTTTTTAGTAACTTCAAAATAAAAGTAAATCAAACTCAATAATATTGATAGCAACTACTCATACAAGTGCCTAGAGCCTATATCATGCATCAAAACTACTTGGAACCATATAAATTTGACATGCAAGCTCAAGAACATGGTCACCTAGACAGCATAAATTTGCAATGAATAAAGCACTAGAACAAAAACTAATTGGACCAATGGAGGAGTCACATATCAAGGAACAATCTCACCAAGCAGTTCTGTGAGAGGTGCTTTGAGCAAGGAGATCGAAAATGGCAGCAAAATGAGCTTGGACTTGGGTATGAACTAGATATTCGTGTTTGGGGGAGGAAGAAGGAGTGTGTGGGTGAAAGGATAAGTGGAGGAGGGCCACCGTGGGCCCATGAGGTAGGGGGGCGCGCCCTCCACCCTCGTGGGCAGGTGGGTGACCCCCCTGCTGTGTTCTCAGTGCCAAATATTCTAAAATATTCTAGAAAAAAATCATATTTAAATTTCAGGGCATTTGGAGAACTTTTATTTTCGGGGTATTTTTATATTGCACGGATAATTAGATAACAGACAGAAAAATACTATTTTTATTTTATTTAATATAAATAACAGAAAGTAAAAGGAGGGTACAGAAGGTTGTGCCTTCTAGTTTCATCCATCTCATGCTCATCAAAAGGAATCCACTAACAAGGTTGATCAAGTTTGTTAACGAACTCATTCCGAATAACATGGAACCAGGGAAATTTTGAATAGCACTATGTTACCTCAACGGGGATATGCACATCCCCAATAATAAGAATATCATATTTCTTCTTGACAGTAGGAAGAGGAAATTCAAAACCTCCAAATATAATCGATGGGATTTTTCCAATAGAGTTGATACTATGAACTTGAGGTTGTTTCCTCGGAAAGTGTACCGTATGCTCATTACCATTAACATGAAAAGTGGCATTGCCTTTAGTGCAATCAATAACAGCCCCTGCAGTATTCAAAAAGGGTCTTCCAAGAATAATAGACATACTATCGTCCTCGGGAATATCAAGAATAACAAAGTCCGTTAAAATAGTAACGTTTGCAACTACAACAAGCACATCCTCACAAATACCGACAGGTATAGCAGTTGATTTATCAGCCATTTGCAAAGATATTTCAGTAGGTGTCAACTTATTCAAATCAAGTCTACGATATAAAGAGAGAGGCATAACACTAACACCGGCTCCAAGATCACATAAAGCAGTTTTAACATAGTTTCTTTTAATGGAGCATGGTATAGTTGATACACCGGGATCTCCAAGTTTCTTTGGTATTCCACCCTCAAAAGTATAATTAGCAAGCATGGTGGAAATTTCAGCTTCCGGTATCTTTCTTTTATTAGTAACAATATCTTTCATATACTTAGCATAAGGATTCATTTTAAGCATATCAGTTAATCGCATACACAAAAAGATAGGTCTAATCATTTCAGCAAAGCGCTCAAAATCCTCATTATCCTTTTTCTTGGATGGTTTGGGAGGAAAAGGCATGGGTTTCTGAACCCATGGTTCTCTTTCTTTACCATGTTTCCTAGCAACAAAGTCTTTCTTATCGTAATGTTGATTCTTTGATTGTGGGTTATCAAGATCAACAGCAGGTTCAATTTCTATATCATTATCATTACTAGGTCGAGCATTATCATTAACATTATCACTAGTTTCAGGTTCATTACCAGATTGTGTTTCAGCATCAGAAATAGAAATATCATTTGGATTCTCAGGTGTTTCAGTAACAGGTTCATTAGAAGCATGTAAAGTCCTATCATTTTTCTTTTTCTTCCTTTTAGAAGGACTAGGTGCATCTACATTATTTCTCTGAGAAT
Source organism: Triticum aestivum (assembly GCF_018294505.1). Lineage (NCBI taxonomy): Eukaryota > Viridiplantae > Streptophyta > Magnoliopsida > Poales > Poaceae > Triticum > Triticum aestivum. The sequence continues at coordinate 464,715,014 of NC_057803.1, read as the reverse complement.
CTTGCTCAATTCTCTTAAAATGGCCTTCAGGATACAAAGGTTCCTGAGTCATTCTACCAGTTCTAGTAGCCACTCTAACAGCATAATCGTTATTCTTACTATTCAATTCATTAAGCAAATCATTTTGAGCTTTAAGTACTTGTTCTACTTGAGTGGTAACCATAGAAGCATGTTTACTTATAAGTTTAAGTTCACCTTTAACATTAGCCATATAATCACCCAAGTGCTCAAGCATATTTGAATTGTATTTCAATTGTCTACCAAAATAAGCATTAAAGTCTTCTTGCTTAACCATAAATTTATCAAACTCATCTAAGCATGGGCTAGAAAACTTAGTAAATGGGATTTCAGCTTTATCATATCTATAGAGAGAATTTACCTTTACTACTTGTGTCGGGTTATAAAGACCATGAGTCTCTTCAATAGGTAATGGATTAAGATCATATGTTTCTTCAACAGGCGGTAAATTAAGACCGTGTATTTCTTCAATAGGAGGTAAATTCTTAACATATTCAGCTTTAATACCCTTTTCTTTCATAGATTTCTTTGCCTCTTGCATATCTTCAGGACTGAGAAATAGAATACCCCTTTTCTTCAGAGTTTGTTTAGGAATAGGCTCAGGAACTGGCTCAGGAGGTGTCCAATTATTTTCATTTGTCAGCATATTATTCAATAAAATTTCAGCTTCATCCGGTGTTCTTTCCCTGAAAACAGAACCAACACAACTATCCAGGTAATCTCTGGAAGCATCCGTTAGTCCATTATAAAAGATATCAAGTATTTCATTTTTCTTAAGAGTATGATCAGGCAAAGCATTAAGTAATTTGAGAAGCCTCCCCCAAGCTTGTGGGAGACTCTCTTCTTCAATTTGCACAAAATTATATATATCCCTTAAAGCAGCTTGTTTCTTATGAGCAGGGAAATATTTAGCAGAGAAGTAATAAATCATATCCTGGGGACTACGCACACAACCAGGATCAAGAGAATTAAACCATATCTTAGCATCACCCTTTAATGAGAACGGAAATATTTTAAGGATATAAAAGTAACGAGTTCTCTCATCAGTAGTGAACAGGGTGGCTATATCATTTAATTTAGTAAGATGTGCCACAACAGTTTCAGATTCATAGCCATGAAAAGGATCAGATTCAACCAAAGTAATTATATCAGGATCAACAGAGAATTCATAATCCTTATGAGTAACACAGATAGGTGAAGTAGCAAAAGCAGGGTCAGGTTTCATCCTAGCATTTAGAGATTGCTTATTCCATTTATCTAATAACCTCTTGAGTTCGTATCTATCTTTGCAAGCTAAAATAGCTAAAGAAGCTTCTTTATAAAAAACATAACCCTCAGGAATAACAGGCGAGTCTTCATCATTACTTTCATCAGTATTATCAGATTCAATAATTTCATTCTCTCTAGCCCTAGCAAGTTGTTCATCAAGAAATTCACCAAGTGCCACAGTGGTATCAAGCATAGAAGTAGTTTCACCATAAGTATCATGCATAACAGAAGTGGCATCATCAATAACATGCGACATATCAGAACGAATAGCAGAAGCAGGTTTAGGTGTCGCAAGCTTGCAGAAGGTGAATCAAGTGCAGAGCTAGATGGCATTTCCTTACCTCCCCTCGTAGTTGAGGGATAAATCTTGGTTCTTGGATCTTTCAAGTTCTTCATAATGATAAGCAGATATAAATCCCAAGTGACTCAAAGAATAGAGCTATGCTCCCCGGCAACGGCGCCAGAAAATAGTCTTGATAACCCACAAGTATAGGGGATCGCAACAGTTTTCGAGGGTAGAGTATTCAACCCAAATTTATTGATTTGACACAAGGGAATCCAAAGAATATTCTCAAGTATTAGCAGCTGAGTTGTCAATTCAACCACACATGGAAACTTAATATCTGCAGCAAAGTATTTAGTAGCAAAGTAATATGATAGTAGTGGTAACGGTAGCAAAAGGTAATGATAGCAAGAGTAATGTTTTTGGTATTTTGTAATGATGATAGCAATAGCAACGAAAAAGTAAATAAGCGAAGAACAATATATGAAAAGCTCGTAGGCAATGGATCGGTGATGGAGAATTATGTCGGATGCGGTTCATCATGTAACAATCATAACCTAGGGTGACACAGAACTAGCGCCAGTTCATCAATGTAATGTAGGCATGTATTCCGAATATAGTCATACGTGCTTATGGAAAAGAACTTGCATGACATCTTTTGTCCTACCCTCCCATGGCAGTGGGGTCCTAACGGAAACTAAGGGATACTAAGGCCTCCTTTTAATAGAGTACCGGACCAAAGCATTAACACATCGTGAATACATGAACTCCTCAAACTACGGTCATCACCGGTAAGTATCCCGATTATTTTCACTTCGGGGTTAACGGATCATAACACATAATAGGTGACTATAGAGTTGCAAGATAGGATCAAGAACTCTCATATATTGATGAAAACATAATAGGTTCAGATCTGAAATCATGGCACTCGGGCCCTAGTGACAAGCATTAAGCTTAGCAAAGTCATGGCAACATCAATCTCAGAACATAGTGGATACTAGGGATCAAACCCTAACAGAACTAACTCGATTACATGATAGATCCCATCCAACCCATCACCGTCCAGCAAGCCTATGATGGAATTACTCACGCACGGCGGTGAGCATCATGAAATTGGTGATGGAGGATGGTTGATGATGACGATGGTGACGGATTCCCCTCTCCGGAGCCTCGAACGGACTCCAGATCAGCCCTTCCGAGAGGTTTTAGGGCTTGGCGGCAGCTCCATATCGTAAAACGCGATGAATTCTTCTCTCTGATTTTTTCTTCCCGAAACCAAATATATAGAGTTGGAATTGGAGTCGGAGGAGCTCCAGGGGGCCCATGAGGTAGGGGGCGCGCCCTAGGGGGGCAGGCGCGCCCCCACCCTCATGGACAAGTGGTGGCCCCCCTGGCCTTCATCTTTTGTAGGTATTTTTTTATATTTTCCAAAAAGTTGCTCCGTGAAGTTTCAGGTCATTCCGAGAACTTTTGTTTCTGCACATAAATAACACCTTGGTAATTCTGCTGAAAACAGCGTCAGTCCAGGTTAGTTCCATTCAAATCATGCAAGTTAGAGTCCAAAACAAGGGCAAAAGTGTTTGGAAAAGTAGATACGACGGAGACGTATCAGTCAGTTTCTCTAACTTTAGTTGAATCGGATTCAATGAACATGGTTCTTTCTGAAGATCAAAAAGCAATCACTATAGCGCGTTGTTGTTTTTGATGCATAGGTAAGAACGATTCTTGCTAAGCCCGTAGCAGCCACGTAAAACTTGCAACAACAAAGTAGAGGACGTCTAACTTGTTTTTGCAGGGCATGTTGTGATGTGATATGGTCAAGACGTGATTATATAAATTGTTGTATGAGATGATCATGTTTTGTAACATAGTTATCGGCAACTGGCAGGAGCCATATGGTTGTCGCTTTATTGTATGAAATGCAATCGCCATGTAATTGCTTTACTTTATCACTAAGCGGTAGCGATAGTCGTAGAAGCAATAGTTGGCGAGACGACAACGATGCTACGATGGAGATCAAGGTGTCAAGACGGTGATGATGGTGATCATGATGGTGCTTTGGAGATGGAGATCAAAGGCACAAGATGATGATGGCCATATCATATCACTTATATTGATTGCATGTGATGTTTATCCTTTATGCATCTTATTTTTCTTAGTACGGTGGAAGCATTATAAGATGATCTCTCACTAAATTTCAAGGTATAAGTGTTCTCCCTGAGTATGCACCGTTGCTACAGTTCGTCGTGCCGAGACACCATGTGATGATCAGGTGTGATAAGCTCTACATTTACATGCAACGGGTGCAAGCCAGTTTTGCACAAGCAGAATACTCGGGTTAAACTTGACGAGCCTAGCATATGCAGATATGGCCTCGGAGCACTGAGACCGAAAGGTCGAGCATGAATCATATAGTAGATATGATCAACACAGTGATGTTCATCATTGAAAACTACTCCATCTCACATGATGATCGGACAATGTTTAGTTGATATGGATCACGTGATCACTTAGATGATTAGAGGTATGTCTATCTAAGTGGGAGTTCTTAAGTAATATGATTAACTGAACTTTAATTTATCATGAACTTAGTACCTAATAGTATTTTTGCATGTCTATGTTGTTGTAGATAAATGGCCCGTGTTGTTGTTCCGTTGCAGTTTAATGCGTTCCTAGAGAAAGCTAAGTTGAAAGATGATGGTAGCAATGACACGGACTGGGTCCGTAACTTGAGGATTATCCTCATTGCTACACAAAAGAATTACGTCCTGGAAGCACCGCTAGGTGCCAAACCCGCCGTAGGAGCAACTCCAGATGTTATGAACACCTGGCAGAGCAAAGTCGATGACTACTCGATAGTTCAGTGTGCCATGCTTTAGGGCTTAGAACCGGGACTTCAACGACGTTTTGAACGTCATGGAGCATATGAGATGTTCCAGGAGTTGAAGTTAATATTTCAAGAAAATGCCCGGATTGAGAGATATGAAGTCTCCAATAAGTTCTACAGCTGCAAAATGGAGGAGAATAGTTCTGTCAGTGAATACATACTCAGAATGTCTGGGTACCATAATCACTTGACTCAGTTGGGAGTTAATCTTCCGGTTGATAGTGTCATTGACAGAGTTCTTCAATCACTGCCACCAAGCTACAAAAGCTTCGTGATGACCTATAATATGCAAGGGATGGATAAGACAATTCCCGAGCTCTTCACAATGCTAAAGGTTGCGGAGGTAGAAATCAAGAAGGAGCATCAAGTGTTGATGGTCAACAAGACCACCAGTTTCAAGAAGAAGGGCAAAGGGAAGAATTGGAACTTCAAGAAGAATGACGAGCAAGTTGCTGCTCAAGTGAAGAAGCCAAAGTCTGGACCTAAGCCTAAGACTGAGTGCTTCTACTACAAAGGGACTGGTCACTGGAAGCGGAACGGCCCCAAGTATTTGGCGTATAAGAAGGATGGCAAAGTGAAAGGTATATTTGATATACATGTTATTGATGTGTACCTTACTAATGCTCGCAATAGCACCTGGGTATTTGATACTGGTTCTGTTGCTAATATTTGCAACTCGGAACAAGGGCTATGGATTAAGCAAAGATTGGCTAAGGACGAGGTGACGATGCGCGTGGGAAATGGTTCCAAAGTCGATGTGATCACCGTCGGCACGCTACCTCTACATCTACCTTCGGGATTAGTTTTAGACCTGAATAATTGTTATTTGGTGCCAGCGTTAAGCATGAACATTATATCTGGATCTTGTTTGATGCGAGGCGGTTATTCATTTAAATCAGAGAATAATGGTTGTTCTATTTATATGAGTAATATCATTTGTGGTCATGCACCCTTCATGAGTGGTCTATTTTTATTGAATCTTGATTGTAGTGATACACATATTCATAACATTGAAGCCAAAAGATATAAGTTTAATAATGATAGTGCAACTTATTTGTGGCACTGCCGTTTAGGTCATATTGGTGTAAAGCGCATGAAGAAACTCCATGCTGATGGGCTTTTGGAATCACTTGATTATGAATCACTTGATGCTTGCGAACCATGCCTCATGGGCAAGATGACTAAGACTCCATTCTCCGGAACAATGGGACGAGCAACAAACTTATTGGAAATAATACATACTGATGTATGCGGTTCGATGAGTGTTGATGCTCGTGGCGGGTATCGTTATTTTTTGACCTTCACAGATGATTTGAGCAGATATGGGTATATCTACTTAATGAAACATAAGTCTGAAACATTTGAAAAGTTCAAAGAATTTTAGACTGAAGCAGAAAATCATCGTAACAAGAAAATTAAGTTTCTACGATCTGATCGTGGAGGTGAATATTTGAGTTATGAGTTTGGTCTTCATTTGAAACAATGCGGAATAGTTTTGCAACTCATCCCACCTAGAACACCATAGCATAATGGTGTGTCCGAATGTCGTAACCGCACTTTATTAGATATGGTGCGATCTATGATGTCTCTTACTGATTTACCGTTATCATTTTGGGGTTATGCTTTAGAGACGGCTGCATTCACGTTAAATAGGGCACCATCAAAATTCGTTGAGACGACACCATATGAATTATGGTTTGGCAAGAAACCCAAGTTGTCATTTCTTAAAGTTTGGGGCTGCGATGCTTATGTGAAAAAGTTTCAACCTGGTAAGCTCGAACCCAAATCGGAGAAATGTGTCTTCATAGGATACCCAAAGGAGACTGTTGGGTACACCTTCTATCACAGATCCGAAGGCAAGATATCCGTTGCTAAGAATGGATCCTTTCTAGAGAATGAGTTTCTCTCGAAAGAAGTGTGGGAGGAAAGTAGAACTTGATGAGGTAACTGTACCTACTCCCTTATTGGGAAGTAGTTCATCACAGAAATTGGTTCCAGTGATGCCTACACCAATTAGTGAGGAAGCTAATGATGATGATCATGAACTTCTGATCAAGTTACTACCGAACCTCGTAGGTCAAACAGAGTAAGATTCGCACTAGAGTGGTACGGTAATCCTGTTCTAGAGGTCATGTTGTTGGGGGACATAGTAATTTCAAAAAAAATCCTATGCACACGCAAGATCATGGTGATGCATAGCAACGAGAGGGGAGAGTGTTGTCTACGTACCCTCGTAGACCGGAAGCGGAAGTGTTAGCACAACGCGGTTGATGTAGTCGTACGTCTTCACGATCTGACCGATCAAGTACCGAACGCATGGCACCTTCGAGTTCTGCACACGTTCAACTCGATGACGTCCCTCGAACTCCGATCCAGCCGAGTGTTGAGGGAGACTTTCGTCAGCACGACAGCATGGTGATGATGATGATGTTCTACCGACGCAGGGCTTCGCCTAAGCACCGCTACGATATGACCGAGGTGGATAATGGTGGAGGGAGGCACCGCACACGGCTAAGAGATCATACGATCAATTGTTGTATCTTTGGGGTGCCCCCTGCCCCCGTATATAAAGGAGCAAGGGAGGAGGAGGCCGGCCCTAGGAGGGGGCGCGCCAAGTGTGGAGTCCTACTAGGACTCCCTAGTCCTAGTAGGATTCCACCTCCCATATGGAATAGGAAAAGAGGAAGGGAAAAGGAGAAGGAAGGAAGGGGGCGCCCCCCCTTCCCTAGTCCAATTCGTACCAGACCAAGGGGAGGCATGGGGCCACCCTTGAATCCCTTTTCCTTATTTCCCGTATGGATCAATAAGGCCCAATACGTATTCCCGTAACTCTCTGGTACTCCGAAAAATACCTGAATCACTCGGAACCTTTCCGATGTCCGAATATAGTCGTCCAATATATCGATCTTTACGTCTCAACCATTTCGAAACTCCTCGTCATGTCCCCGATCTCATCCGGGGCTCCGAACTCCTTCGGTACATCAAAACTCATAAACTCATAATATCACTGTCATCGAAACTTTAAGCGTGCGGACCCTACGGGTTCGAGAACTATGTAGACATGACCGAGACACATCTCCGGTCAATAACCAATAGTGGAACCTGGATGCTCATATTGGCTCCCACATATTCTACGAAGATCTTTATCGGTCAGACCGCATTACAACATACGTTGTTCCCTTTGTCATCGGTATGTTACTTTCCCGAGATTCGATCGTCGGTATCTCAATACCTAGTTCAATCTCGTTACCGGCAAGTCTCTTTACTCGTTTCGTAATACATCATCCCACAACTAACTCATTAGTTGCAAGGCTTGCAAGGCTTAAGTGATGTGCATTACCGAGTGGGCCCAGAGATACCTCTCCGACGATCGGAGTGACAAATCCTAATCTCGAAATACGCCAACCCAACAAGTACCTTCAGAGACACCTGTAGAGCACCTTTATAATCACCCAGTTACGTTGTGACATTTGGTAGCACACAAAGTGTTCCTCCGGTAAACGGGAGTTGCATAATCTCATAGTTATAGGAACATGTATAAGTCATGAAGAAGGCAATAGCAACAAACTAAACGATCAAGTGCTATGCTAACGGAATGGGTCAAGTCAATCACATCATTCTCTAATGATGTGATCCCGTTAATCAAATGACAACTCATGTCTATGGCTAGGAAACTTAACCATCTTTGATTCGACGAGCTAGTCAAGTAGAGGCATACTAGTGACATACTGTTTGTCTATGTATTCACACATGTATTATGTTTCTGGTTAATACAATTCTAGCATGAATAATAAACATTTATCATGATATAAGGAAATAAATAATAACTTTATTATTGCCTCTAGGGCATATTTCCTTCAATCTCCCACTTGCACTAGAGTCAATAATCTAGTTCACATCGCCATGTGATTTAACATCAATAGTTCACATCACCATGTGATTAACACCCATAGTTCACATCGTCATGTGACCTACACCCAAAGGGTTTACTAGAGTCAATAATCTAGTTCACATCGCTATGTGATTAATACCCAAAGAGTACTAAGGTGTGATCATGTTTTGCTTGTGAGGGAAGTTTAGTCAACGGGTCTGCCACATTCAGATCCGTATGTATTTTGCAAATTTCTATGTCAACAATGCTCTGCACGGAGACACTCTAGCTAATTGCTCCCACTTTCAATATGTATCCAGATTGAGACTTTGAGTCATCTGAATCAGTGTCAAAACTTGCATCGACGTAACCCTTTACGACGAACCTTTTGTCACATCCATAATCGAGAAACATATCCTTATTCCACTAAGGATAATTTTGACCAATGTCCAGTGATCTACTCCTAGATCACCATTGTACTCCCTTGCCAAACTCATGGCAGGGTATACAATAGGTCTGGTACACAACATGGCATACTTTATAGAACCTATGGCTGAGGCATAGGGAATGACTTTCATTCTCTCTCTATCTTCTGTCGTGGTCGGGTTTTGAGTCTTACTCAACTTCACACCTTGTAACACAGGCAAGAACTCCTTCTTTGATTGTTCCATTTTGAGCTACTTCAAAATCTTGTCAAGGTATGTACTCATTGAAAAACTTATCAAGCGTCTTGATCTATCTCTATAGATATTGATGCTCAATATGTAAGCAGCTTCACCGAGGCTTTCTTTGAAAAACTCCTTTCAAACATTCCTTTATGCTTTGCAGAATAATTCTACATTATCTCCGACCAACAATATGTCATTCACATATACTTATTAGAAATGTTGTAGTGCTCCCACTCACTTTCTTGTAAATACAGGCTTCACCGCAAGTCTGTATAAAACTATATGCTTTGATCAACTTATCAAAGTGTATATTCCAACTCCGAGATGCTTGCACCAGTCCATAGATGGATCGCTGGAGCTTGCATATTTTGTTAGTACCTTAGGATTGACAAAACCTTTCTGGTTGCATCATATACAACTCTTCTTTAATAAATCCATGAAAGAATGCAGTTTTGTTTATCCATTTGCTAGATTTCATAAAATGTGGCAATTGCTAACATGATTCAGACAGACTTAAGCATAGATACAAGTGAGAAATTCTCATCGTAGTCAACACCTTGAACTTGTCGAAAAACTTTTTTGTGACAATTCTAGCTTTGTAGATAGTAACACTACTATCAGCGTCCGCCTTCCTCTTGAAGATCCATTTAATCTCAATGGCTCGCCGATCATGGGGCAAGTCAATCAAAGTCCATACTTTGTTCTCATACATGGATCTTATCTCAGATTTCATGGCCTCAAGCCATTTCGTGGAATCTGGGCTCATCATCGCTTCCTCATAGTTCATAGGCTCGTCATGGTCAAGTACCATGTGGTCAAGTACCATGACCTCCAGAATAGGATTACCGTACCACTCTGGTGCGGATCTCACTCTGGTTTACCTACGAGGTTCGGTAGCAACTTGATCTGAAGTTACATGATCATCATCATTAGCTTCCTCACTAATTGGTGTAGTAGTCACAGAAACAGATTTCTCTGATGAACTACTTTCCAATAAGGGAGCAGGTACAGTTACCTCATCAAGTTCTACTTTCCTCCCACTCACTTCTTTTGAGAGAAACTCCTTCTCTAGAAAGGATCCATTCTCAGCAACGAATATCTTGCCTTTGGATCTGTGATAGAAGGTGTACCCAACATTTTCTTTTGGGTATCCTATGAAGACGCACTTCTCCGATTTGGGTTTGAGCTTATCAGGTTGAAACTTTTTCACATAAGCATGGCAACCTCAAACTTTAAGAAACGACAGCTTAGGTTTCTTGCCAAACCATAGTTCATACGGTGTCGTCTCAACGGATTTAGATGGTGCCCTATTTAACGTGAATGCAGTTGTCTCTAATGCATAACCCCAAAACAATAGTGGTAGATCGGTAAGAGACATCATAGATCGCACCATATCTAATAAAGTATGGTTATGACGTTCGGACACACCATTACACTGTGGTGTTCCAGGTGGCGTGAGTAGTGAAACTATTTCACATTGTTTTAACTGAAGGCCAAACTCTTAACTCAACTATTTTACCTTTGCGATCATATTGTAGAAACTTTTATTTTCTTGTTACGATGATTCTCCACTTCACTCTGAAATTCTTTGAACTTTTCAAATGTTTCAGACTTGTGTTTCATTAAGTAGATATACCCATATCTGCTCAAATCATCTGTGAAGGTCAGAAAATAACGATACTTGCCGTGAGCCTTAACACTCATCGGACCGCATACATCAGTATGTATTATTTCCAATAAGTCAGTTGCTCGCTCCATTGTTCCGGAGAACGGAGTCTTAGTCATCTTGCCCATGAGGCATGGTTCGCAAGCATCAAGTGATTCATAATAAAGTGATTCCAAAAGTCCATCAGCATGGAGTTTCTTCATGCGCTTTACACCAATATGACCTAAACGGCAATGCCACAAATAAGTTGCACTATCATTATTAACTTTGCATCTTTTGGTTTCAATATTATGAATATGTGTATCACTACGATCGAGATCCAACGAACCATTTTCATTGGGTGTGTAACCATATAAGGTTTTATTCATGTAAACAGAACAACAATTTATTCTCTTACTTAAATGAATAACCGTATTGCAATAAACATGATCAAATCATATTCATGCTCAACGCAAACACCAAATAACACTTATTTAGGTTCAACACTAATCCCGAAAGTATAGGGAGTGTGCGATGATGATCATATCAATCTTGGAATCACTTCCAACACACATCGTCACTTCACCCTTAACTAGTCTTTGTTCATTTTGCAACTCCCGTTTCGAGTTACTACTCTTAGCAATTGAACCAATATCAAATACCGAGGGGTTGCTACGAACACTAGTAAAGTACACATCAATAACATGTATATAAAATATAGCTTTGTTCACTTTGCCATCCTTCTTATCCACCAAATACTTGGGGTGGTTCCGCTTCTAGTGACCAGTCCCTTTGCAGTAGAAGCACTTAGTTTCAGGCTTAGGTCCAGACTTGGGCTTCTTCACTTGAGCAGCAACTTGCTTGCCGTTCTTTGAAGTTCCCCTTCTTCCCTTTGCCCTTTCTCTTGAAACTAGTGGTCTTGTCAACCATCAACACTTGATGTTTTTCTTGATTTCTACCTTCGCTGATTTTAGCATCGCGAAGAGCTTGGGAATTGTTTTCGTCATCCCTTGCATATTATAGTTCATCACGAAGTTCTACTAACTTGATGATGGTGACTAGAGAATTCTATCAATCACTATTTTATCTGGAAGATTAGCTCCCACTTGATTCAAGCGATTGTAGTACCCAGATAACCTGAGCACATGCTCACTGCTTGAGCTATTCTCCTCCATCTTTTAGCTATAGAACTTGTTGGAGACTTCATATCTCTCAACTCGGGTATTTGCTTGAAATATTAACTTCAACTCCTGGAACATCTCATATGGTCCATGATGTTCAAAACGTCTTTGAAGTCCCGATTCTAAGTCGTTAAGCATGGTGTACTAAACTATCAAGTAGTCATCATATTGAGCTAGCCAAACATTCATAACGTCTGCATTTGCTCCTGCAATAGGTCTGTCACCTAGTGGTGCATCAAGGACATAATTCTTCTGTGCAGCAATGAGGATAAACCTCAGATCATGGATCCAATCCGCATCTTTGCTACTAACATCTTTCAACTTAGTTTTCTCTAGGAACATATATAAAGCATAGGGAAGCAACAACGCGAGCTATTGATCTACAACATAGATATGCTAATACTACCAGGACTAAGTTCATGATAAATTAAAGTTTAATTAATCATATTACTTAAGAACTCCCACTTAGATAGACATCCCTCTAATCCTCTAAGTGATCACGTGATCCAAATCAACTAAACCATGTCCGATCATCACGTGAGATGAAGTAGTTTCAATGGTGAACATCACTATGTTGATCATATCTACTATATGATTCACGCTCGACCTTTTGGTCTTCGTGTTTCGAGGCCATATCTGTTATATGCTAGGCTCGTCAAGTTTAACCTGAGTATTCCGCATGTGCAACTGTTTTGCACCCGTTGTATTTGAACGTAGAGCCTATCACACCCGATCATCATATGGTGTCTCAGCACGAAGAACTTTCGCAACGGTGCATACTCAGGGAGAACACTTATACCTTGATAATTTAGTGAGAGATTATCTTATACAGCTACCGCCGAACTAAGCAAAATAAGATGTACAAAAGATAAACATCACATGCAATCATAATATGTGACATGATATGGCCATCATCATCTTGTGCCTTTGATCTCCATCTCCAAAGCATCGTCATGATCTCCATCGTCACCGGCATGACACCATGATCTCCATCATCTTGATCTATATCAATGTGTCATCACATGGTTGTCTCGCCAACAATTGCTCTTGCAACTATTGCTATCGCATAGCGATAAAGTAAAGCAATTATTTGGCGCTTGCATCTTATGCAATAGAGAGATAACCATAAGGCTTTTGCCAGTTGCTGATAACTTCAACAAAACATGATCATCTCATACAACAACTTATATCTCATCACGTCTTGACCATATCACATCACAACATGCCCTGCAAAAACAAGTTAGACATCCTCTACTTTGTTGTTGCAAGTTTTACGTGGCTGCTACGGGCTAAGCAAGAACCATTCTTACCTACGCATCAAAACCACAACGATAGTTTGTCAAGTTGGTGCTGTTTTAACCTTCGCAAGGACCAGGCGTAGCCACACTCGGTTCAACTAAAGTTGGAGAAACTGACACCCGCCAGCCACCTGTGTGCAAAGCACGTCGGTAGAACCAGTCTCGCGTAAGCGTACGCGTAATGTCGGTCCGGGCCGCTTCATCCAACAATACCTCCGAACCAAAGTGTGACATGCTGGTAAGCAGTATGACTTATATCGCCCACAACTCACTTGTGTTCTACTCGTGCATATTACATCAACGCATAAAACCTGGCTCGGATGCCACTGTTGGGGAACGTAGTAATTTCAGAAAAATTCCTACGCACACGCAAGATCATGGTGATGCATAGCAACGAGAGGGGAGAGTGTTGTCTACGTACCCTCGTAGACCGAAAGCGGAAGCGTTAGCACAACGCGGTTGATGTAGTCATACGTCTTCATGATCCGACCGATCAAGTACCAGATGCACGGCACCTCCGAGTTCTGCACACGTTCAACTCGATGACGTCCCTCGAACTCCGATCCAGCCGAGTCTTGAGGGAGAATTTCGTCAGCACGACGGCGTGGTGACGACGATGATGTTCTACCGACGCAGGGCTTCGCCTAAGCACCGCTACGATATGACCGAGGTGGATTATGGTGGAGGGGGGCACCGCACACGGCTAAGAGATCAAACAATCAATTGTTGTATCTTTGGGGTGCCCCCTGCCCCTGTATATAAAGGAGCAAGGGAGGAGGAGGCCGGCCCTAGGAGGGGGCGCCCCAAGTGTGGAGTCCTACTAGGACTCCCTAGTCCTAGTAGGATCCCACCTCCCATATGGAATAGGAAAAGAGGAAGGGAAAAGGAGAAGGAAGGAAGGGGCGCCCCCTTCCCTAGTCCAATTCGGACCAGACCAAGGGGAGGGGTGAGGCCACCCTTGAGGCCCTTTTCCTTATTTCCCGTATGGCCCAATAAGGCCCAATACGTATTCCCGTAACTCTCCGGTACTCCGAAAAATACCTGAATCACTCGGAACCTTTCCGATGTCCGAATATAGTCGTACAATATATCGATCTTTACGTCTTGACCATTTCGAGACTCCTCGTCATGTCCCCGATCTCATCTGGGACTCCGAACTTCTTCGATACATCAAAACTCATAAACTCATAATATAACTGTCATCGAAACTTTAAGCGTGCGGACCCTACGAGTTCGAGAACTATGTAGACATGACCGAGACACGTCTCCGGTCAATAACCAATAGCAGAACTTGGATGCTCATATTGGCTCCCACATATTCTACGAAGATCTTTATCGGTCAGACCGCATAACAACATACGTTGTTGTTGGGTTTCGTAGTAATTTCAAAAAATTACCTACGCACACGCAAGATCATGTGATGCATAGCAACGAGAGGGGAGAGTGTTGTCTACGTACCCACGCAGACCGACTGCGGAAGCATTAACGCAACATAGAGGAAGTAGTCGCACGTCTTCACGATCCAACCGATCAAGCACCGAAACTACGGCACCTCCGAGTTCGAGCACACGTTCAGCTCGATGACGATCCCCGGACTCCGATCGAGCAAAGTGACGGGGAAGAGTTCCGTCAGCACGACGGCGTGGTGACGATCTTGATGTACTATAGCAGCAGGGCTTCGTCTAAACTCCCTACATTATTATCGAGGAATATGGTGGCTGGGGCACCGCACACGGCTAAGGAATAGATCACGTGGATCAACTTGTGTGTTCTAGGGTGCCTCTACCTCAGTATATAAAGGACTAGAGGGGGGAGGCTGGCCGGCCATAGGAGGCGCGCCAGGAGAGTCCTACTCCCTCTGGGAGTAGGATTCCCCCCCAATCCTAGTTGGAATAGGATTCGCGGAGGGGGGAAAAGAGAGAGGGGGGCCGGCCACCTCTCCTAGTTCTAATAGGACTAGGGGAAGGGGGAGGCGCGCAGCCCATGTAGGGCTGCCTCTTCTCTTTTCCACTAAGGCCCATCATGGCCCATTTAGCTCCCGGGGGGGTCCGGTAACCTTCCCGGTACTCCGGTAAAATCCCGATTTCACCCGGAACACTTTCGATATCCAAACATAGGCTTCCAATATATGAATCTTTATGTCTCGACCATTTCGAGACTCCTCGTCATGTCCGTGATCATATCCGGGACTCTGAACAACCTTCGGTACATCAAAATACATAAACTCATAATATAACGGTCATCGTAACCTTAAGCGTGCGGACCCTACGGGTTCGAGAACAATGTAGACATGACCGAGACACGTCTCCGGTCAATAACCAATAGCGGGACCTGGATGCCCATATTGGCTCCTACATATTCTACGAAGATCTTTATCGGTCAGACCGCATAACAACATACGTTGTTCCCTTTGTCATCGGTATGTTACTTGCCCGAGATTCGATCATCGGTATCCAATACCTAGTTCAATCTCGTTACCGGCAAGTCTCTTTACTCGTTCTGTAATACATCATCTCGCAACTAACTCATTAGTTGCAATGCTTGCAAGGCTTATGTGATGTGCATTACCGAGAGGGCCCAGAGATACCTCTCCGACAATCGGAGTGACAAAACCTAATCTTGAAATACGCCAACCCAACATCTACCTTTGGAGACACCTGTAATGCTCCTTTATAATCACCCAGTTACGTTGTGACATTTGGTAGCACCCAAAGTGTTCCTCCGGCAAACGGGAGTTGCATAATCTCATAGTCATAGGAACATGTATAAGTCATGAAGAAAAGCAATAGCAACATACTAAACGATCGGGTGCCAAGCTAATGGAATTGGTCATGTCAATCAGATCATTCTCTTAATGATGTGATCCCGTTAATCAAATAACAACTTATTGTTCATGGTTAGGAAACATAACCATCTTTGATTAACGAGCTAGTCAAGTAGAGGCATACTAGTGACACTTTGTTTGTCTATGTATTCACACATGTATTATGTTTCCGGTTAATACAATTCTAGCATGAATAATAAACATTTATCATGATTATAAGGAAATAAATAATAACTTTATTATTGCCTCTAGGGCATATTTCCTTCAGTCTCCCACTTGCACTAGAGTCAATAATCTAGTTCACATCGCCATGTGATTTAACAGCAATAGTTCACATCACCATGTGATTAACACCCATAGGTCACATCGATATGTGATCAACACCCAAAGGGTTTTACTAGAGTTAGTAATCTAGTTCACAATGCTATGTGATTAACACCCAAAGAGTACTAAGGTGTGATCATGTTTTGCTTGTGAGATAATTTTAGTCAACGGGTCTGTCACATTCAGATCCGTAAGTATTTTGCAAATATTTATGTCAACAATGCTCTGCACGGAGCTACTCTAGCTAATTGCTCCCACTTTCAATATGTATCTAGATCGAGACTAAGAGTCATCCAGATCTGTGTCAAAACTTGCATCGACGTAACCTTTTACGACGAACCTTTTTGTTCACCTCCATAATTGAGAAATATTTCCTTATTCCACTAAGGATAATTTTGACCGCTGTCCAGTGATCTACTCTTAGATCACTATTGTACTCCCTTGCTTAAAACAGTGTAGGGTATACAATAGATCTGGTACACAGCATGGCATACTTTATAGAACCTATGGCTGAGGCATAGGGAATGACTTTCATTCTCTTTCTATCTTCTGCCATGGTCGAGCTTTGAGTCTTACTCAACTTCACACCTTGTAATACAGGCAAGAACTCTTTCTCTGACTGCTCCATTTTTGAACTACTTCAAAATCTTGTCAAGGTATGTACTTATTGAAAAAACTTATCAAGCGTCTTGATCTATCTTTATAGATCTTGATGCTCAATATGTAAGCAGCTTCACCGAAGTCTTTCTTTGAAAAAACTCCTTTCAAACACTCCTTTATGCTTTACAAAATAATTCTACATTATTTCTGATCAACAATATGTCATACACATATACTTATCAGAAATGGTGTAGTGCTCCCACTCACTTTCTTGTAAATACAGGCTTCACCGCAAGTCTGTATAAAACTATATGCTTTGATCAACTTATCAAAACGTATATTCCAACTCCGAGATGCTTGCACCAGTCCATAGATGGATCGCTGGAGCTTGCATATTTTGTTAGCACCTTTGGGATTGACAAAACCTTCTGGTTGTATCATATACAACTCTTCTTTAATAAATCCATTAAGGAATGCAGTTTTGTTTATCCATTCGCCAGATTTCATAAAATGCGGCAATTGCTAACATGATTCGGACAGACTTAAGCATAGATACGAGTGAGAAAATCTCATCGTAGTCAATACCTTGAACTTGTCGAAAAACCTTTTGCGACAATTCTAGCTTGGTAGATAGTAACACTACTATCAGCGTCCGTCTTCCTCTTGAAGATCCATTTATTTTCTATGGCTTGCCGATCATCGGGCAAATCCATCAAAGTCCATACTTTGTTCTCATACATGGATCATATCTCAGATTTCATGGCCTCAAGCCATTTTGCGGAATCTGGGCTCATCATCGCTTCCTCATAGTTCGCAAGTTCGTCATGGTCTAGTAACATGACTTCCAGAACAGGATTACCATACCACTCTGGTGCCGATCTCACTCTGGTTTACCTGCGAGATTCGGTAGTAACTTGATCTGAAGTTACATGATCATCATCATTAGCTTCCTCACTAATTGGTGTAGTAGTCACAGGAACAGATTTCTGTGATGAACTACTTTCCAATAAGGGAGAAGGTACAATTACCTTATCAAGTTTTTACTTTCCTCCCACTCACTTCTTTCGAGAGAAACTCCTTCTCTAGAAAGTTTCCGAATTTAGCAACAAAAGTCTTGCCTTCGGATCTGTGATAGAAGGTGTATCCAATAGTTTCCTTTGGATATCCTATGAAGATTTACTTCTCCGATTTGGGTTCGAGCTTATCATGTTGAAACTTTTTCACATAAGCATCGCAGTCCCAAACTTTAAGAAACGATAACTTTGGTTTCTTGCCAAACCACAGTTCAGATTGTGTCGTCTCAACGGACTTAGATGGTGCCCTATTTAATGTGAATGCAGCTGTCTCTAATGCATAACCCCAAAACGATAGTGGTAGATCGGTAAGAGACATCATAGATCGCACCATATCTAATAAAGTACAGTTATGACATTCAGACACACCATTACATTGTGGTGTTCCAGGTGGCGTGAGTAGTGAAACTATTTCACATTGTTTTTAACTGAAGGCCAAACTCGTAACTCAAATACTCTTCTCTACGATCAGATCGTAGAAATTTTATTTTCTTGTTACAATGATTTTTCACTTCACTCTGAAATTCTTTGAACTTTTCAAATGTTTTAGACTTATGTTTCATCAAGTAGATATACTCATATCTGCTCAAATCATCTGTGAAGATCAGAAAATAATGATACTTATCGCGAGCCTCAATATTCATCGGACCACATACATCAGTATGTATGATTTCCAACGAATCTGTTGCTCGCTCCATTGTTCCGTAGAACAGAGTCTTAGTCATCTTGCCCATGAGGCATGGTTCGCACGCATCAACTGATTCATAATCAAGTGATTCCAAAAGCCCATCAGCATGGAGTTTCTTCATGCGCTTTACACCAATATGACCTAAACGGCAGTGCTACAAATAAGTTGCACTATCATTATTAACTTTGCATCTTTTTGGTTTCAATATTATGATTATGTGTATCACTACGATCGAGATCCAACGAACTATTTTCATTGGGTGTGTAACCATATAAGGTTTTATTCATATAAACACAACAACAATTTATTCTCTTACTCAAATGAATAACCGTATTACAATAAACATGATCAAATCATATTCATGCTCAACGCAAACACCAAATAACACTTATTTAGGTTCAACACTAATCTTGAAATTATAGGGAGTGTGCGATGATGATCATATCAATCTTGGAACCACTTCCAACACACATCGTCACTTCACCCTTAACTAGTCTCTGTTTATTCTGCAACTCCCGTTTCGAGTTACTAATCATAGCAACTGAACTAGCATCAACTACTGAGGGTTTGCTATAAACACTAGTAAAGTACACATCAATAACATGTATATCAAATATACTTATGTTCACTTTGCCATCCTTCTTATCCGCCAATCACTTGGGGTAGTTCCGCTTCCAGTGACCAGTTCCTTTGCAGTAGAAGCACTTAGTCTCAGGCTTAGGACCAGACTTGGGCTTCTTCACTTGAGCAGCAACTTGCTTGCTGTTTTTCTTGAAGTTCCCCTTCTTCCCTCTGCCCTTTTCTTGAAACTGGTGATCTTGTCAACCATCAACACTTGATGTTTTTCTTGATTTCTACCTTCGTTGATTTCAGCATCACGAAGAGCTTGGGAGTTGTTTCCGTTATCCCTTGCATATTATAGTTCATCACGAAGTTCTACTAACTTGGTGATGGTGACTAGAGAAGTCTGTCAATCACTATCTTATCTGGAAGATAAACTCCCACTTGATTCAAGCGATTGTAGTACCCAGACAATCTGAGCACATGCTCACTAGTTGAGCGATTCTCCTCCATCTTTTAGCTATAGAACTTGTTGGAGACTTCATATCTTTCAACTCGGGTATTTGCTTGAAATATTAACTTCAACTCCTGGAACATCTCATATGGTCCATGACGTTCAAAACGTCTTTGAAGTCCCGATTCTAAGCCGTTAAGCATGGTGCACTTAAACTATCAAGTAGTCATCATATTGAGCTAGCCAAACATTCATAACGTCTTCATCTGCTCCTGCAATAGGTCTGTCACCTAGCGGTGCATCAAGGACATAATTCTTCTGTGCAGCAATGAGGATAAACCTCAGATCATGGATTCAATCCGCATCATTGCTACTAACATCTTTCAACACAATTTTCTCTAGGAACATATCAAAATAAACATATGAAAGCAACAACGCGAGCTATTGATCTACAACATAGATATGCTAATACTACCAGGACTAAGTTCATGATAAATTTAAGTTCAATTAATCATATTACTTAAGAACTCCCACTTAGATAGACATCCCTCTAATCTTCTAAGTGATCAAGTGATCCAAATCAACTAAACCATAACCGATCATCACGTGAGATGGAGTAGTTTTCAATGGTGAACATCATTATGTTGATCATATCTACTATATGATTCACGCTCGACCTTCGGTCTCCGTGTTCCGAGGCCATATCTGCATATGCTAGGCTCGTCAAGTTTAACCTGAGTATTCCGCGTGTGCAAAAACTGGCTTGCACCCGTTGTAGATGGACGTAGAGCTTACCACACCCGATCATCACGTGGTGTCTGGGCACGACGAACTTTGGCAATGGTGCATACTCAGGGAGAACACTTCTTGATAATTTAGTGAGAGATCATCTTATAATGCTACCGTCAATCAAAGCAAGATAAGATGCAAAAAAATATAAACATCACATGCAATCAATATAAGTGATATGATATGGCCATCATCATCTTGTGCTTGTGATCTCCATCTCCGAAGCACCGTCATGATCACCATCGTCACCGGCGTGACACCTTGATCTCCATCGTAGCATCATTGTCGTCTCGCCAATCTTATGCTTCCACGACTATCACTACCATTTAGTAATAAAGTAAAGCATTACATCGCGATTGCATTGCATACAATAAAACGACAACCATATGGCTCCTGCCAGTTGCCGATAACTCGGTTACAAAATATGATCATCTCATATAATAAAATTCAGCATCATGCCTTGACCATATCACATCACAACATGCCCTGCAAAAACAAGTTAGACGTCCTCTACTTTGTTGTTGCAAGTTTTACGTGGCTGCTACGGGCTTAAGCAAGAACCAATCTCACCTATGCATCAAAACCACAACGATAGTTTGTCAAATAGACTCCGTTTTAACCTTCGCAAGGACCGGGCATAGCCATACTTGGTTCAACTAAAGTTGGAGAGACAGTCGCCCGCAAGCCACCTGTGTGCAAAGCACGTCGAGGAAACCGGTCTCGCATAAGCGTACGCGTAATGTTGGTCCGGGTCGTCTCGTCCAACAATGTCGCCGAACCAAAGTATGACATGCTGGTAGGCAGTATGACTTATATCGCCCACAACTCATTTGTGTTCTACTCGTGCATATAACATCAACATAAATAATCTAGGCTCGGATGCCACTGTTGGGTTTCGTAGTAATTTCAAAAAATTTCCTACACACACGCAAGATCATGTGATGCATAGCAACAAGAGGGGAGAGTGTTGTCTACGTACCCATGCAGACCGACTGCGGAAGCGTTGACGCAACATAGAGGAAGTAGTCGTACGTCTTCACGATCCAACCGATCAAGCACCGAAACTACGGCACCTCCGAGTTCGAGCACACGTTCAGCTCGATGACGATCCCCGGACTCCGATCCAGCAAAGTGACGGGGAAGAGTTCTGTCAGCACGACGGCGTGGTGACGATCTTGATGTACTATAGCAGCAGGGCTTCGCCTAAACTCCGCTACATTATTATCGAGGAATATGGTGGCTGGGGCACCGCACACGGCTAAGGAATAGATCACGTGGATCAACTTATGTGTTCTAGGGTGCCTCTACCTCAGTATATAAAGGACTAGAGGGGGGGAAGGCTGGCCGGCCATAAGAGGCGCGCCAAGAGAGTCCTACTCCCTCTGGGAGTAGGATTCCCCCCCCCCAATCCTAGTTGGAATAGGATTCGCGGAGGGGGGAAAAGAGAGAGAGGGGGCCGGCCACCTCTCCTAGTCCTAATAGGACTAGGGGAAGGGGGAGGCGCGCAGCCCATGTAGGGCTGCCTCTTCTCTTTTCCACTAAGGCCCATCATGGCCCATTTAGCTCCCGGGGGGTTCCGGTAACCTTCCCGGTACTCCGGTAAAATCCCGATTTCACCCGGAACACTTCCGATATCCAAACATAGGCTTCCAATATATCAATCTTTATGTCTCGACCATTTTGAGACTCCTCGTCATGTCTGTGATCATATCCGGGACTCCGAACAACCTTCGGTACATCAAAATATATAAACTCATAATATAACAGTCATCGTAACCTTAAGTGTGCGGACCCTACGGGTTCGAGAACAATGTAGACATGACCGAGACACGTCTCCGGTCAATAACCAATAGCGGGACCTGGATGCCCATTTTGGCTCCTACATATTCTACGAAGATCTTTATCGGTCAGACCGCATAACAACATACGTTGTTCCCTTTGTCATCGGTATGTTACTTGCCCGAGATTCGATCGTCGGTATCCAATACCTAGTTCAATCTCGTTACCGGCAAGTCTCTTTACTCGTTCTGTAATACATCATCTCGCAACTAACTCATTAGTTGCAATGCTTGCAAGGCTTATGTGATGTGCATTACCGAGAGGGCCCAGAGATACCTCTCCGACAATCGGAGTGACAAATCCTAATCTCGAAATACGCCAACCCAACATCTACCTTTGGAGACACCTCTAATGCTCCTTTATAATCACCCAGTTACGTTGTGACATTTGGTAGCACCCAAAGTGTTCCTCCGGCAAACGGGAGTTGCATAATCTCATAGTCATAGGAACATGTATAAGTCATGAAGAAAAGCAATAGCAACATACTAAACGATCGGGTGCCAAGCTAATGGAATTGGTCATGTCAATCAGATCATTCTCTTAATGATGTGATCCCATTAATCAAAGAACAACTTATTGTTCATGGTTAGGAAACATAACCATCTTTGATTAACGAGCTAGTCAAGTAGAGGCATACTAGTGACACTTTGTTTGTCTATGTATTCACACATGTATTATGTTTCCGGTTAATACAATTCTAGCATGAATAATAAACATTTATCATGATTATAAGGAAATAAATAATAACTTTATTATTGCCTCTAGGGCATATTTCCTTCAGTTGTTCCCTTTTTTATCGGTATGTTACTTGCCCGAGATTCGATCGTCGGTATCTCAATACCTAGTTCAATCTCGTTACCGGCAAGTCTCTTTACTCGTTCCGTAATACATCATCCCGCAACTAACTCATTAGTTACAATGCTTACAAGGCTTAAGTGATGTGCATTACCGAGTGGGCACAGAGATACCTCTCCGACGATCGGAGTGACAAATCCTAATCTCGAAATACGCCAACCCAACAAGTACCTTCAGAGACACCTGTAGAGCACCTTTATAATCACCCAGTTACGTTGTGACGTTTGGTAGCACACAAAGTGTTCCTCCGGTAAACGGGAGTTGCATAATCTTATAGTTATAGGAACATGTATAAGTCATGAAGAAAGCAATAGCAACAAACTAAATGATCAAGTGCTATGCTAACGGAATGGGTCAAGTCAATCACATCATTCTCTAATGATGTGATCCCGTTAATCAAATGACAACTCATGTCTATGGCTAGGAAACTTAACCATCTTTGATTCAGCGAGCTAGTCAAGTAGAGGCATACTAGTGACATACTGTTTGTCTATGTATTCACACATGTATTATGTTTCTGGTTAATACAATTCTAGCATGAATAATAAACATTTATCATGATATAAGGAAATAAATAATAACTTTATTATTGCCTCTAGGGCATATTTCCTTCACATGTTACTTTACCATGATGAACCTACGAACTATGAGGAAGCGATGATGAGCCCAGATTCCACAAAATGGCTTGAGGCCATAAAATCTGAGATGGGATCCATGTATGAGAACAAAGTGTGGACTTTGGTTGACTTGTCCGATGATCGGAAAGCCATAGAGAATAAATGGATCTTCAAGAAGAAGACTGACCTGACGGTAATGTTACTTTCTACAAAGCTCGACTTGTTGCGAAATGTTTTCGACAAGTTCAAGGACTTGACTACGATGAGACCTTCTCACCCGTAGCGATGCTTAAGTCCATCCGGATCATGTTAGCAATTGCCACATTTTTTGATTATGAAATTTGGCAAATGGATGTCAAAACTGCATTCCTTAATGGATATCTTAAAGAAGAGTTGTATATGATGCAAACAGAAGGTTTTGTCGATCCAAAAGGTGCTAACAAAGTGTGTAAGCTCCAATGATCCATTTATGGACTGGTGCAAGCATATCGGAGTTGGAATATATGCTTTTGATAGTGTGATCAAATGATAAAGACTCGACTAGATGCAAGTCGTTCGTTGGCCCGAACTTTCACGGTACTAGAAGCAGTAACAAGAAATTCCACTCGAGCAAAGATACAAGACCGTAATATCAAAAACTGGCGTCGAGTAGACGAATCAACTGCACGCGTAGCAGCGACAAAATCCGTCACGGATCAGCAAAGGCAAACACGATATTTGGTGTCCCCCGACATGGGACGTTTCTGACTTTTATTGAACTCGCGCGAAAGCAAAACTTGACCCTTTTACACAACGTGTCGTCCTGGTATATATAGTGCACGCAGGCACAACCGACTCGACTTTGACTTGAACAAAACAAACGAGATTTTCTTGCTACGAAACCGAACACAACTACTACTAGGACTCCCCCGTATATCACGCCAAGGAAACATCTAATCATGTTTATCCTTTACCTAACACCGATTGATTTCCTAAACTAAGGACTCCACTAATTAATCATTCGGCCAGCTGATCATCTGCATGTAAACACAACATCACGTGACTCAGACCAGAATATCACCAAAAAATATGTAGCTTGGCGTACGAAAATTAGGCTTAATTTCTTCATGCTCTGGATCTTGTGATGGCATTTTAAGTGCAATTGTACCCACCATCAAAATATTAGAGTCGATTGCTTGATCAGATTTTGCTAATGCATTGACGGACGCATCACCCCCTCCTCCTTGAAACAAAACCGTCCTCGGCTGTGCGGTAGATTTCATGGACTTCTTCAATGAAGCAGTTGTGTCCACCATTATTTCTCCCGTAAACATAGATCGCAGAACATGTCGTCTTCCGGATTTCCAAAAAGAGTAGGTATTGGACCGTCCCTCATGTGTGGCATGACGGTCATATTGCCACGGTCTCCCCAACAATAAGTGACATGCATCCATCGGCAATACATCACAAATCACTGTATCAATATAGTCACCAACCGAAAAATTGAGACGCACCTTGTGAGTAACTTTCAGTTTCCCCGACTGATATAACCATTCGACGTAGTGGGGTTGTGGGTGCTTCCAGGTAGGCAAAGCTAAAGCATCCACCAATTCCTTGCTAACCACGTTGGTGTAGCTTCCTCCATCTATGATCATCTTGCAATTAGTGTTGTTGATTTTGCATTGAGTTTGAAAAATATTCCATCGCTGCCCCTTATCTTCAATGCGATCTTCTTGCACCCGTTGCACCATCAAAGACGGATATGATTCAGCAGCTTCAAAACTCGCAACCACATTTTCAACATCTTCAGATTTTTCACCAGAAGTGTCAGAAACTGCCTCTTCGTCACTAGCGGATGCATATCCATCTCTCGTGAGCAACACTCTTTTCTCATTAGGACATTCACGCTTCATATGTCCCCTTCCTCCACACTTGAAACACTCTATGTCACTAGTGCGTCCGGTCGACTGTGCACTAGAATCAACCATCGACAGTCGTGATTTTGAAGCATCCTTTTGCACGGAACCATGAGAGCGATTTGATGATGTCGCCCTGGATCTAGGATCGACATCCTCACTCTTATACTGCGAGCGTCGCCATGTGTTCAAAGTGGTACTGGGAGCAATGTTGACTTGGCGTTGCTTAATCTGTTATTCCGCACGCACAGCTTGATGCACAAGATCTTGTATGTTGTAGTAGACCACCATCTCAACACGATCCTGCACCTCGATATTTAGCCCGTTAAAGAAACGTGCCATAGTCGCCTCCGGATCCTCCATTGTCCCTGTACGTATCATAAGCAATTCCATCTCCTTGTAATATTCATCAACGCTCATATTACCTTGAGAGAGCCGCTGCAACTTGTTGTACATATCTCTTTTATAATGCTCAGGAACAAAACGTCACCTCATGAATTCTTTCATACCTCGCCAAGTCGTCGGCCGATGTCTTGAATGACAAATTTGATTCCACCAAATTAGCGCGTAACCGGTGAACTCAATTCCAGCAAGTTGAACTTTCTTCTCCTCGCTATAATGATGGGCATCAAAAATTTGATCAACACGCATCTCCCACTCCAAATAGCCTTCTGGTTCGCACTTGCCGGAGAATGAAGGGATTGAAATTTTTATGCGCCCAATTCCATCATCCAAAGGCACACGCACAGCTTGACCAACTCGGTCATGCACTCCGCCACGAACGGAAGTTTCAGGACAAGGCTCATAGTGTCGTGGTCGTGGCGCGTACCCCACCTGGTCAACGCCATCATCGAGACCATCATCTCCAGCATGAGGTTGTGCCACCAAACGACGATCATGCACGCCGGCATGTCCGTCACGAGCAGGTGGTGCATAATGCAATGGAGCCGCTGGAGCAGTCTGTGGTGGGGCAAAATTCGTAGCCGGCATATTGATGATGTCCGCCAAACCATCAAACCGAGTGATCAGGACATCTATCCTTTTGCCGAGGGCATCATGACATTGCTTGATGTAGTTGCATGTATGGTCAAAACCATCCCAAATATTTTGCGGAATATCATCCGCATACACTGGACGTACTATTTCCTCAGAATCAGCGGCAACCTCATCACCCTTGTTGACCGAGGTTGACATCTTAATCAACACAGTACCGTGAACAACCTTAGCTCTGAATACCACTTGATAAAGACTCAACTAGATGCAAGTCGTTCGTTGGCCCGAACTTTCATGGTACTAGAAGCAGTAACAAGAAATTCCGGTCGAGCAAAGATACAAGACCGTAATATCAAAAACTGGGGTCGAGTAGACGAATCAACTCCACGCGTAGCAGCGACAAAATCCGTCACGGATCAGCAAAGGCAAACACGATATTTGGTGTCCCCCGACATGGGACGTTTTCTGACTTTTATTGAACTCACGCGAAAGCAAAACTTGACCCTTTTACACGACGTGCCATCCTGGTATATATAGTGCACGCAGGCACAACCGACTCGACTTTGACTTGAACAAAACAAACGAGATTTTCTTGCTACGAAACCGAACACAACTACTACTAGGACTCCCCCGTATATCACGCCAAGGAAACATCTAATCATGTTTATCCTTTACCTAACACCGATTGATTTCCTAAACTAAGGACTCCACTAATTAATCATCCGGCCAGCTGATCATCTGCATGTAAACACAACATCACGTGACTCGGACCAGAATATCACCAAAAAATATGTAGCTTGGCGTACGAAAATTAGGCTTAATTTCTTCAGGCTCTGGATCTTGTGATGGCATTTTAAGTGCAATTGTACCCACCATCAAAATATTAGAGTTGATTGCTTGATCAGATTTTGCTAATGCATTGACGGACGCATCATCAAAGCATATGGTTTTATACAGACTTTTGGAGAAGCTTGTATTTACAAGAAAGTGAGTGGGAGCTCTGTAGCATTTTTGATATTATATATGGATGACATATTGTTGATTGGAAATGATACTGAATTTCTGAATAGCATAAAAGGGGACTTGAATAAGAATTTTTCAATGAAAGACCTCGGTGAAGCTGCTTATATATTGGGCATCAAGATCTATAGAGATAGATCAAGACGCTTAATAGGACTTTCACAAAGCACATACCTTGATAAAGTTTTGAAGAAGTTCAAAATGGATCAAGCAAAGAAAGGGTTCTTGCCTGTGTTAGAAGGTGTGAAGTTGAGTCAGAGTCAATGCCCGACCACTGCAGAAGATAGAGAGAAAATTGAAGTCATTCCCTATGCTTCAGCCATAGATTCTATCATGTATGCAATGTTGTGTACCACACCTGATGTGTGCCTTGCTATTAGTTTAGCAGGGAGGTACCAAAGTGATCCAGGAGTGGATCACTGGACAACGGTAAAGAATATCCTGAAATACCTAAAAAGGACTAAGGATATGTTTCTCATTTATGGAGGTGACAAAGAGCTCGTCGTAAATGGTTACGTCGATGCAAGATTTGACACTGATCCGGATGACTCTAAGTCACAAACCGGATACATATTTTTATTGAATAGTGGAGCTGTCAGTTGGTGCAGTTCTAAGCAAAGCGTCGTGGGATGTTGCATTACAGAACAAGTACAGAGACTTGCCGGTAACGAGATTGAACTAGGTATGATGATACCGACGATCGAATCTCGGGCAAGTAACATACCGATGACAAAGGGAACAAACGTATGTTGTTATGCAGTTTGACCAATAAAGATCTTCGTAGAATATGTAGGAACCAATATGTGCATCTAGGTTCCGCTATTGGTTATTGACTGGAGATGAGTCTCGGTCATGTCTACATAGTTCTCGAACCCGTAGGGTCCGCACGCTTAACGTTCGATGATGATATGTATTATGAGTTATGTGATTTGATGTACCGAAGATAGTTCGGAGTCCCGAATGTGATCATGGACATGACGAGCAGTCTCGAACTGGTCAAGACATAAAGATTGATATATTGAAAGGCTATGTTTGGACACCAGAAAGGTTTCGGATATGTTCGGTCATTTTCTGGAGTACCGGGGGGTTACCGGAACCACCCGGGGAGTTAATGGGCCTTAATGGGCCATGGTTGAAGAGAGGAGGAGGCGGCCAAGTGGGAGGCACGCGCCCCCCAAGCCCAATCCGAACTGGGAGGGGGGCCGGCCCCCCTTTCCTTCTCTCCCTCTCCCTCTTCCTTCTTCTCCTACTCCAACTAGGGAAGGGGGAAAACCTACTCCTACTAGGAGTAGGAATCCCCCCTTGGGGCGCGCCATAGGAGGCCGGCCCTCCCCTCCTCCACTCCTTTATCTACGGGGGAGGGGGCACCCCATAGACACACAAGTTGATCTTTTAGCTGTGTGCGGTGTGCCCCTCCATAGATTTCCACCTCGATCATATTTGTCGTAGTGCTTAGGCAAAGCCCTACGTCGGTAACTTCATCATCATCGTCAACACGCCGTCATGTTGACGAAACTCTCCCTCGGCCTCAGCTGGATCTAGAGCTCGAGGGACATCACCGAGCTGAACGTGTGCAGATCACGGAGGTGCCTGATATGTCTCCAACGTATCTATAATTTTTGATAGTTCCATGCTATTATATTATCCATCTTGGATGTTTTATATGCATTTATATGCTATTTTATATGATTTTTGGGACTAAACTATTAACCTAGAGCCCAGTGCCAGTTTCTGTTTTTTTCTTGTTTTTGAGTATCGCAGAAAAGGACAACCAAACGGAGTCCAATTGACCTAAAATTTCACGGAGATCATTTTTGGACCAGAAGAAGCCCACGGAGTACCGGAGATGGGCCAGAAGAGTCCCGAGGCCATCACGCGGGTGGGGGCACGCCCTACCCCCCTGGGCGCGCCCCCTACCTCGTGGCCGCCTCGGGGACCCCCCTGACTTGTTACCGACTCCAACACCTCTTATATAACCCCAAACTTCCAGAAAGAAACCTAGATCGGGAGTTCCGCCGCCGCAAGCCTCTGTAGCCACCAAAAACTAATCTAGACCATCTTCATCATCTCAGTGCTCTCCATGAAGAGGAGGGAGTAGTTCACCCTCAGGGCTGAGGGTATGTACCGGTAGCTATGTGTTTGATCTCTCTCTCTCTCTCTCTCGTGATCTTGATTCGGCACGATCTTGATGTATCACGAGCTTTGCTATTATAGTTGGATCTTATGATGTTTCTCCCCCTCTATCTCCTTGTGATGAATTGAGTTTTCCCTTTGAAGTTATCTTATCGGATTGAGTCTTTAAGGATTTGAGAACACTTGATGTATGTCTTGCATGTGCTTATCTGTGGTGACAATGGGGTATTCACATGATCTACTTGATGTATGTTTTGGTGATCAACTTGCGGGTTCCGTGACCTCATGAACTTATGCATAGGGGTTGGCACACGTTTTCGTCTTGACTCTCCGGTAGAAACTTTGGGGCACTCTTTGAAGTTCTTTGTGTTGGTTGAATAGATGAATCTGAGATTGTGTGATGCATATCGTATAATCATACCCACGGATACTTGAGGTGACATTGGAGTATCTAGGTGACATTAGGGTTTTGGTTGATTTGTGTCTTAAGGTGTTATTCTAGTACGAACTCTAGGATAGATTGAACGAAAAGAATAGCTTCGTGTTATTTTACTACGGACTCTTGAATAGATCTATCAGAAAGGATAACTTTGAGGTGGTTTCGTACCCTACAATAATCTCTTTGTTTGTTATTCTCTATTAGTGACTTTGGAGTGACTCTTTGTTGCATGTTGAGGGATAGTTATATGATCCAGTTATGTTATTATTGTTGAGAGAACTTGCACTAGTGAAAGTATGAACCCTATGCCTTGTTTCCTAGCATTGCAATACCGTTTACGCTCACTTTTACCACTTGCTACCTCGCTGTTTTTATATTTTCAGATTACAAAAACCTATATCTACCATCCATATTGCACTTGTATCACCATCTCTTCGCCGAACTAGTGCACCTATATAATTTACCATTGTATTGGGTGTGTTGGGGACACAAGAGACTCTTTGTTATTTGGTTGCAGGGTTGTTTGAGAGAGACCATCTTCATCCTACGCCTCCCACGGATTGATAAACCTTAGGTCATCCACTTGAGAGAAATTTGCTACTATCCTACAAACATCTGCAGTTGAAGGCCCAACAACGTCTACAAGAAGAAGGTTGTGTAGTAGACGTCAGTGCCGTGCATTCGATACTTGATCGGTTGGATCGCAAAGATGTTCGACTACATCAACCGAGTTACTTAATGCTTCCGCTTTCGGTCTACGAGGTACGTAGACACACTCTCCCCTCTCATTGCTATGCATCCCTAGATAGATCTTGCGTGATCGTAGGACCTTTTTTGAAATATTGCATTCCCCAACAGGGGGAACTCGTCCATAGATGATAGAGGGGGGAGTGGGCTGACCGCACTCGAGCGGGCCAGGAAGCCCAAGATCCATCCCCCTCGTGGCCCACTAGCCACCAAAGGGGATACCAGATCTAGGGCAAGCGCGGTCGCCGCCGCGGCGCACCCCGCTCGCCTGCATGGCCGCCGCCGATGGTGACAGGGAACCAGAGAGAGGGGGAGCTGCCCACGCCCGGAGCCACACCCATAATCCTAGAGCAAGGCGAGGGGAGGGGGGTCTTACCGGACTTCTGACGGCGGTGAGAGACACGGATCCAGCCAGCGCCCGCATCCGGAGACACCACCAGCCGACCCCGGCCCCCAGGCGCAAACTTGTGGGGGCGGGGCACGACAATGGGTGCCGACGCCGGCAGGAGGGACTCCGCGCGAGGACGGATCCTCCTCACCCAAGGAAATATCCCCAACGACATCCAGAGACCAGAAGCGAGATCCAAGCGGCTGCAGAGGGGAAATCGAGGACCGCGACGGCGATGAAGGAGAAGGGGGAGAGAGGCCGAGCACGGAGGGCGGGACCGGAAGGGAGGGCGACGGTGGGGCACGACCCATCGGGGGTGAGGAGGCGGCATGGGAGGGGAGACGGGGGAAGGGAGCGGGGGAGGGAGAGAGGAGAGCCATCTACCAACTTTAACCAACTGAAACCCTTGTTGCTCTCTAGCTTTGTACCGGTGATATTGCAAATTTTGTGACAACTTCTCTCTAGCTTCCAAAATCTGTGCCAAGTAAAAAATAGGCGATATCAAGAATTCGCCATGAAGATTGTAATGATACCAATTTCTCTGTTTTGCAATCATGAACAAATTAAGCACTGGCCATCAGACAATATATCTATGTCTCAAGCAAGCATATAAACCCTAAAACATCTTAAACTACTGTAACGCATTTGCTTGAGCATCAGTTCTCAGTCTCATTTAAAAAAAAAGATAATGTTCCAACACTTATAGACCATGTTTCGTTGTAACATCCCTTTTTTTAAAAGAATTGGGTGTTAACAATCATTGATATGCATAACATGATTTTTGCATCATCTGGAGTTCAGAAGAATGAATTTGGATATTTTATAAATTCTAAACTGAATTTAGGGAATTACTTAAATGGGCGTATTAAGGCCTGTTGCGTAAAAATGAATTTACAAAACTACATTGGGTCTGGAAATATTTTTTCCTATGATATATGTTGGGCCTAATATTTTTGTGAATCTTTTGGATGTTTTGGAATGAAATGACATTGTTTTGAGCCATATCCATTTCTTGTTCAAATTAAATCAAATTAGATTAAACCTACTATTCACCTGGGCCAAAACAGCTACAACAACAGCGCAACCCAATGAGTCATGGGCCAAATTGGAGAGAAAGGCACCAGTTAAGCCGTGGTCATCAGACCTTCTTAAATTTCCCCAGCAGGACCCACTCCCTCGTCCCTAACGTCCACCCACACACTTCTTAAACCAGTCTCACAAGTGATATGGCGAGGACAATAGTGACTGTGAAGGATGGGAAGCGACACGGAGAGCCCAACACATTATGGATAACACCGAACTATTATCCACGTTCGAAAACCCTTATCTAAACAATGAACAACCATAAGAATAGTTGTAATCTTTGTAATTTCTTTTCCTTTTGTAGTTTTCTTTACCAGGATTTATCTCCAAGGGAAATTTACCTAAAAGGTTTTAATGAGAAAACTACTAGTAAAGCTCAATATTTATCCATACCACCATATAACACTTTGCCCTTTTTATAATGAGGCAACATCCCAGAAGCAGCGGGTGGTTGCTCTCTCCTCGTGCGGGGCACACTACATCGCCTGCTCCACCGCCGCCTCTCAGGGCATCTGGTTAGCTCGCTTGCTCGACGAGGACACAAAGGCGACCAAGATCTTAATCGACAACAAATCCGTCATCCCACTCGGGAAGAATCCCGTACTGCACGACAGGAGCAAACACATTGACCTCCATTACCATTTCATCAGTGACAACATTGAGAGTGGCACGATGGTGGTCGAGTTCATCCGCTCCGGTGAGCAAAAGGCACACATCCTAACCCAGTAGACTGGGTGCAATCGCTTCCAGGAGCTGTGCTCGAAGATCGGCACCCTCC
This sequence comes from Triticum aestivum, assembly GCF_018294505.1. Taxonomy (NCBI): domain Eukaryota; kingdom Viridiplantae; phylum Streptophyta; class Magnoliopsida; order Poales; family Poaceae; genus Triticum; species Triticum aestivum. The sequence continues at coordinate 464,681,794 of NC_057803.1, read as the reverse complement.
ACGTCAGGCGGCGCACCTAAATCATGGGGGAGGAACATGATTGGTTTGATGCCAAATATTGGCCAGTGCTTGATTGGTTACTATGTTTACTTGGTAACTCACAAGAAGTTATCAATTTTGGCAACTTTTGATATTGCCAATTGTTGACTTGCCAAGTATCGACAATACCAAATTTTGGTATCAAACAAATTGGGATAACTCAGTTACGCAAATAACGCTGCCATGGCAGCCGCCAAAATCTTTAGGTGTCTTTTTTCTTCAGTAGTTTCATGTTTCAGTTTAAGATTTCTGTTAGCTATACAAGGACATGTATTGAGAGCATCTTCAATAGCCGCGCCAAACTAGCGCCGCGTCGCAAAATTTCCCGTTTTAGCGCGCGCGCAACCGGAATAGTTGCTCCAGCGGGCGCGCGAAAACAGCGCATGCGGCATATGTAGTTCAGCGCGCGGGCCGAAACTCAATCGCGCGCCGCTTATTTGCTGCGCCCGCTCCCGCGCGCTGGACTCTCGCGCGCTCGCTCGCACCTCCCACCCCCCATCCAGCCGTGCCGCTGCCGTCGACCGCGCCACCCGGCGACCATTCCGGCGCTTCCCCGGCCTATCCCCACCCCGCGGTGGCTTCTCCGCCCCTCCTCTAGTCCCGCCGCCCCTCCCGCGCGCTGGTCCTCCGACGAGCAGCGCCCGCGCGCTCGCTGCCGCTCGGCGCCCGCAAGGTGTTCGACAAAACGCCTAGAAGGTATGTATTGCTCAAAAGCCATGAATTTCGTGCATGTTGATTGTAGTTTTTTTAGCATAGTATTGAACATTGTAAATGAGTTCATCGTATGATTCTTCTGAAAAAGAATTTGATATGGAAGAGGAGGATCTTGCAATGATCCTAGCTATGCATATCAATAAAAAACCGAAGCACGGTGGTTCGGTTATGGGTCGGCAGAAAATTTGGAGGGATAGGATCAATGCCCACAACAGATTGATCAGGCATTATTTTGCGAAGAATCCCACATACCCCGAGTCGTATTTTCGTCGCCGGTTTAGGATGAGCACCGAGTTGTTCAGGCGCATTGCAGAGAAACTAGCGAGCCATGACCGCTTTTTTCAGCAAAGGAGGAATGTCGCCGGAGAGCTCGGGCATAGCACTTTTCAGAAGATGACAGCCGCTTTGCGTATGTTGGCATACGGTATATCGGCTGATCTAGTTGATAATCACTTGGCTATGGGTGAGAGCCAAGCCATCATGTGTGTCAAGCGCTTTGCAGTCGGAATTGTGCAAGTGTTTGACGAGGAGTATTTGAGATCTCCCAATGTTGAAGACGTCGCAAGGCTATTGGTGGTGAACAAAGCTCGCGGCTTTCCTGGCATGCTTGGCTCAATAGATTGCGTGCATCGGAGTTGGAAGAATTGTCCAAAGGCATGGCATGAACAATTCCACGGCCAAAAAAAGGGTTCCACTATAATCCTTGAAGCGGTGGCCGATCAAGAGACTTGGATTTGGCATGCATTCTTTGGAATGCCTGGATCTTTAAATGACATCAATGTTGTCAACCGGTCACCATTGATGAATAAGATTGCAAATAGTGAGTTACCACCGGTGCAGTTTGTAGCAAATAGCCGTACGCACAACTATGGCTATTATCTAGCGGATGACATCCATCCAAAGTGGCAAACCTTTGTCAAGCCGTTGAAAAAGCCAGAAGGTAAGAAAGAACTTGATTTCCACAATGCTCAGGCGGTGGCTAGAAAAGATGTGGTGAGAGCTTTTGGGATTTTGAAGCCCAATTTGCTACTATGAGAGGACCGGCTAGATTTTGGGATTAGAAAATGCTTTGGTACATCATGCACGCTTGTGTGATCATGCATAACATGGTCATCGAGAATGAGCGTGGCCAAGATGTAGACTATTCTCAGTATGAGCTTTTGGGACACCCGGTGCGAGTGCGACGGAGGGCTGAAAGGGTGGCCCGTTTTGTTGCCTCCTATCATGCCATTTGACGTCCTGCAGCGCATAATGATCTTCAGAAGGATCTCATTGAGGATTGGTGGGTATGGAATGGACGACAAAGAGCATCATGATTTGTGCGTTCGATATTGTATTGTTGAACTATTTGTTATGTTTAATTGCATTATTTGTTGTATTGAACGATAAACTGTTTGTTTGAGTTGTAATAACGAAATTGAACTATTCAGTTGATTTATTTTTGTTTGTGTTTGATCCTTTTGCTTCTGTTTTCGAATGTATATGTTGTTTGTGCGAGAGTCGCGCGCGCTGCATTTTAACGGGGCTGCTGGAGATAGCTCTGCGCGCCGCGCCAAACCAGACGATGGACGTGCGACAAAGTTGTTTTTTACGTGCGGCGCGTTCGACGCCTGTTAGAGATGCTTTGATGTGTGCTCGTAGGTGGTACAGCGTAGTAGACCTGCTGCAGAGTTAATTGCACAGAAGTACCACAATTCGGGCATCACATGCAGATTGATACCACGATTGCTAATTTTTACGTGTCAGTACCAACATTCGTCCAATTTTTTGCAAATTAGACTAAAACGCGTATTTATACGTATTGACAGTGTATCTGACCGTTGGGGCCCGCCCATCAGGTGCCGACGTGGCATATTTTTTGCAGAAAACCCCTTGGCTTTATATGTAATCACATAAATGCCCATTTTTTCGCAGGAAAACCGCTATTGAGAGGAACTTTTTTTGTCGTTCGCGAGTTTTTCGCGGACTTGTTCGAAAGTTTCCGGCGAATTGAACAAATAAATAACCGGAACGAACGCGCGCGATTTGAACCCGCGACCTGCAGGTCTGCCGCCGGGCGCGCTAGCCACTACGCCACAGCGACGCTGTTGACTTGATACAGGCGAAATATTTATTATACTAGCACACACACGCTGGGCCGGCAGCTGGGCCAAGCAAAGCCTGCAATATTATTTTACAAATAATTTAGTAGATGCAAAATGATCATTTTTTCTTATTTTTACACAGGCTGTATTAATAGCATTATCTTTGAGAAAAATATTAGTTTGGTAAACATGCAGATTACTACATGTGTTATTTTTTGACAAATAGAAATATGAACCCGAGATTGAAACTTTCATCGTTTTAAAAAAGTTCAATATATAGGTGACAAATGGTTTTATAATACAAAAAAAGTTCATCGTATATTTATATAAAATCATTGTATATAAAAAAATGTTCAATGTTTAGTGTTTATTTACAAAAAAATATCGCAGAATAAAAAGTTCACTATAAACTTAAAAAATGTTATGATCATTTTGCATCTATTAATTTTTTTTACATAATGCACGGTGAATATTTATTACAAAAATGATCAATATAAGTTAAAAAATCTTAATATATGTTGAATAATTTTGGTAACATATATTAAGAAAATTGTTCAACATATATTACAAAAATGATCAATTTCATTGAATGAAAAAAGATGAAGAAACGAAAAGAAACCTGGGCAACGAACGAGCCCCAGCAAAACGCAAAACGAAAAAATTATTACAGGCCTCGGTTGGCCCAACCACCGGTCCAGCGTTTTATTGTTTGTATAAAGATATACTGCCCGCCTTTGAAACAGAGCACACCTGTGGCCTGGTGGCTAGCGCTCTCCGCTTGCGTGTTGCTGGTCGCAGGTTCGAAACCTGCTGATGATGTGCATTTTACCTTTATTTTATTTGTTTATGCTGAACATTTTTTTAAATACGTTGAACAATTTTCTAAAGATATGATGAATATATTTGACATAATGCAAGGTGAATTTCTTGTAATTTATGGTGAACATTTTCTTAGACATGATGGATTTTCGTAAAATATTGCAGGCTTTGCTTGGCCCGGCTGCCGGCCCAGCGTGTGTGTGATAGTATAATAAAACTTTCGCCTGTATCAAGTCAGCAGCGTCGCTGTGGCGTAGTGGCTTGCGCGCCCAGCGGCACGCCTGCAGCGAAAAAATGGGCATTTATGTGATTACATATAAAGCCAAGGGGTTTTCTGCAAAAAATATGCCACGTCGGCACCTGACGGACGGGCCCCAACGGTCAGATATACTGTCAATACGTATAAATACGCGTTTTAGTCTAATTTGCAAAAATTTGGACGAATGTTGGTACTGACACGCAAAAATTAGCAATCGTGGTACCAATTTGCATGTGATGCCCGAATTGTGGTATTTCTGTGCAATTAACTCCCTGCTGCACGACTTTGTCCGTGTGATGGCACGGGCACGATGGAGTTTATTGCGAGCATCATGACACGTTTTAGGATCACTAAAAAAAATGGAAAAGAAGAAGAGAAAAGCAGCAGAACTTGGCCTGCACAACACCTCGCCTGTCTCGTTTTTTTCTTCAGAGAGTGGTCGAGTTGTGCTCCGGCGAGCTTCACCGTCAACAGTCTGCTCGGTCTGGTTGCTACTGCGCCTCTTTACGACCGGGCAGAGAACTTAGAACGATCGAGCCAAGATAGTAGAATTTTCCAACGTGATCCTCTCTTTCCACCTTAATAATCAACCAACTACAGTAGGAGCTAGACTTCGCGCCTGAACGTGTGATCCAACACCAACAGCGTGAAGTATTTTTCTTAACTAGTGTACTTGCCTGCACATGTGCGTGTTGAAAAACGGTGACGTCGCGTCCCATTACCGGAAGAAGTGGGCCTTTGTCCTCCTCGTCCTACTGCCCCTGCATAAAATATTACTACAAACTCCGGCGACCGGCGTCGAGCTTCCCCATTACGTGCCGCTCTATCCTTTTCCCGATCCGTACCGGGCCAAACAATTCTTTCCGCAGTGACAGCCAGGCAGCTAGAGCACTGACGATTTCTTTTTGTCCCGGCCTGATCACCGACCAAGCTCAGCTCAGCTCAGCACGGCCATGACCGCAGCTCGCGGCTGTGCTCTGCTTCTGCTCTTCGCCCTCGCGCTCCCCGGCACCGGCCGTGCGCTGGCGCAGCGCGAGCGCGGCCGCGATAGCCTGCCGCGCGGCGCCTCGCTCGCCGTCGAAGACCACGCGTCCGACGTCCTCGTCTCCCCGGACGGCGCCTTCGCCTGCGGCTTCTACGCCGTCTCCCCCACCGTCTTCACCTTCTCCGTCTGGTTCGCGCGCTCCGCCGACCGCACCGTCGTCTGGACGGCCGCCGCCAGCGCCACGGCGCGCCGCGCCGTGCACAGCCAGGGCTCCCGCCTCGCGCTCGACGCCCGCCGCGGCGCGCTCCTCCTCACCGACTACGACGGGGAGGTCGTCTGGAACTCCACCGCCCACGACGGCGCCGCGCGGGCGCGGCTCCGCGACACCGGCAACCTCGCCGTCGAGGACGCCCGGGGGGCCGTCCTGTGGCAGAGCTTCGACCACCCCACCGACACCCTGCTCCCCGCCCAGCGCCTCGGCGGCGCCGCCGGGAGCGGCCTCGTCTCCACCAGCAGGCTCCTCGCGGCTGGGCACTACGGCTTCCGCTTCAGCGACTACGCCATGCTCTCAATGGTGTACGGCGACGGCGGCCAGGTGTCCAGCATCTACTGGCCCAACCCCTACTTCAGCTACTGGCAGAACAGCCGCAAGATCTACAATTTCAGCCGCGAGGCCGAGCTCGATTCCACGGGACATTTCTTGGCCAGCGACAACGCGACGTTCGATGCCGCCGATCTGGGCGTCGCCGGGGTCAGGAGGAGGCTGACGCTGGACACCGACGGCAACCTCCGGCTGTACAGCTTGGACGCCGGCGGCCAGACGTGGACCGTGTCGTGGATGGCCTTCTCCAACCCCTGCATCATCCACGGCGTGTGCGGCATCAACGCGGTGTGCCTCTACACGCCTTCACCGGCATGCGTCTGCGCCCCCGGCCACGAGCGCGCCGACCGGAGCGACTGGAGCAGGGGCTGCCGGCCGACGTTCAGCAACTCCACCGGCGGCCGCGACGAGCAGGTGAAGTTCGTGGCGCTGCCGCACACCGACTTCTGGGGCTTCGACCTCAACAACAGCGAGTTCCTGTCGCTGGACGCGTGCGAGGCGCAGTGCACCGGCGAGCCGTCGTGCGTGGTGTTCCAGTACAAGCAGGGCAAAGGGGAGTGCTACCCCAAGAGCCTCATGTTCAACGGCAGGACGTTCCCGGGCCTGCCCGGCACGGCCTACCTCAAGGTCCCCGCCGACTTCAACGTGCCGGAGCTGCACGTCCATCAATGGCAGACCGATGATGGCCTCGCCATCCAGGAGGACATTGCCGGATGCGATGCCGCGGCACCGGAGGTAGTCATGCTCAACGTCTCCAGCACGGCGAAGATGAGCAGCAACCAGGGCAAGTCACTATGGTTCTACTTCTACGGATTCTTGTCCGCCTTCTTCGTCATCGAGGTGTTTGTGATAGCGTTTGGGTGCTGGCTCTTCTCCAAGAAAGGGATACTGTCCAGGCCATCGGAGCTTCTGGCCGTGAAGGGTACAGGATGATCACCAGCCATTTCCGGGCATACAGCTACTCAGAGCTGCAGAGTGCCACCAGGAAGTTCCGTGCCAAGATCGGGCATGGTGGTTCGGGCACCGTGTACAAGGGGGTCCTGGACGACGACAGGACGGTGGCCGTCAAGGTGCTGCAGGATGTGAGCCAGAGCGAGGAGGTGTTCCAGGCCGAGCTGAGCGCGATCGGCAGGATCTACCACATGAACTTGGTGAGGATGTGGGGGTTCTGCTCGGAAGGCGCGCACCGGATTCTGGTCTACGAGTACGTCCACAACGGATCACTGGCAAATGTGCTGTTCCAAAGCACCGGAAATTCCGGCAGGTTGCTGGGATGGAGGCAGAGGTTCAACATCGCCGTCGGCGTGGCCAAGGGACTGGCATATCTTCACAATGAGTGCCTAGAGTGGATCATCCACTGCGACATGAAGCCGGAGAACATACTGCTGGATGATGAAATGGAGCCCAAGATCACCGACTTCGGGCTGGCGAAGCTGCTCAACAGAGATGGGTCCGACTCGGGCCTGTCGCGGATCCGAGGAACAAGGGGGTACATGGCGCCCGAGTGGGTCTCCAGCCTTCCCATCACTGAGAAGGTCGACGTGTACAGCTACGGAGTGGTGCTCCTGGAACTGATGAAAGGGAAGAGGGTTTCAGATTGGGTGGTGGATGGGAAAGAAGGGTTTGAAACTGATGTGAGAACTGTGGTTAAGATGATTGTTGACAGATCGAAGCACAGCAATGGAGGATGGGTTGCGGACCTGGTGGATGAACGGTTGGATGGCGAATTTCATCATGCGCAAGCTAAAATATTTGCCCAATTGGCTGTCTCATGTTTAGAGGAAGATAGAAACAAAAGGCCCGGTATGAAGAATGTAGTGCAGACGCTCATCTCTGCAGATGATGAGTCCAGAGATAATGAATATCCAGAAATTTGATTCAGTTTATTTTGGGCATGTGTTAGTTTGTGTGTGTGTGTGTGTGTGTGTGTGTGTGTGTGTGTGTGTGTGTACAGCAATCTTTGTGACATCATATAATATAGTATATTACTGTACTCCTTCCGGTTCAAAATAAGTGTCGCAGTTCAACCTTAGTTCAAAACTGCGACACTTATTATGGACCGGAGGGAGTAGAAATTAGAACCCACAAATTATGTCCTTGTTAATGCGTGATGGCAGAAATCTAGAAGTTTACCTGTTGCAGATGTTGGACAAGCTGCACTTGGATTTGTTCTTCTTGCCCAAATCTATTGGTTTGACAGTGGTATCATAGCTGATTTGGGACAGCACTTAGATTGTCAACTGGATCAGGATACCTGTGCAGTCCTGCTGCATTTCCTCGAGTTGCCAGATGAAAAACCTTTGATACAGAATGTCAATACATAGAACACCTATATCAGTTGGCAAACAGTTACCAGATGATACCACAGGCTAGCAGAGACCTGATATGTGACAACGTCATTAGTTTTACCATTGTCAGATTTACAATATGTTCTTATACCCACTAAGAGGGCATAAGCGATTTCAGAAACAAAAAGACTGAATATATACATGTATTACTATTATTACTCAATTACTACTCCCTCCGTTCCAAATTACTCGTCGCAGAAATGGATGTATCTAGAATTGAAATACATCTAGATACATCCATACCTGCGACAAGTAATTCGGAAAGGAGGGAGTACATGACATGGAATACCTATGCACAGGTATACATACAACTATATGCACCCTAGTGTGATGCTTACGAAGCAACGCACTAGTATGTTCAAAGTTCAAACTGAAGCTTCTTCAACTGAGAGGAGGCTCTCAACTATTGATTCCATTGTTGGCCTGTTCTTCCTGTCCTCCTCCAGGCATGAAACGGCTATCCTGATCAACTCTTTCGCTTGCAGGTAGTTGAAATTGCCGTCCAGTCTGACATCTACAAACTCTGTTAACCACAACAGTTCATCCCCTTCCAACCTGTAAGAAAGCATCTTAATGAACTTCTTGAGCACCACATGGACATCCTCCTCCAAATCAACAACAAAGTCGAGAATTCTTGTTCCTGACACTAGTTCAAGAAGCACGATCCCATAGCTGTACACGTCAACCTTCGCTGTGATCGGTAAACCAGTGACCCACTCCGGAGCCATGTAGCCCAAGGTTCCTCGCGCCCGAGACACATTCTGATTAGGCCCCGTTCTGCTGAGCAGCTTTGCGAACCCAAAGTCGGTGATCTTAGGCTCTAGATCTTGATCCAGCAGAATGTTCTCCGGCTTCAGGTTGCAGTGGATGACCCACTCTAGGCACTCATGGTGAAGATAGGCCAGCCCCTTTGCAACACCTAAAGCAATGTTGAACCTCTGACCCCACTGCAGCAAGATTTTGTTGCTGAATAGTATGTTAGCTAATGAGCCGTTCTCAAAATACTCCAAGACCAACATTCTATGGGATCTCTCTGAGCAAACCCCCCATATTCTTGCCAGATTCATATGGTTAATCCTTGCAATGACATGCAACTCATCCTGGAACTCTGCCCTGTTCCTTGTTACATTTTCCAGCCTTTTTATGACCACCTCTCGCTCATCATCCAAGGTTCCCTTGTAGGCAATACCTGAACCTCCCCATCCAAGCTCATGTTTGAACTTTTCAGTCGCCTTGGCCAGCTCTCTGTAACTATACATCCGGAAATGACTAGTCATCACCTTGTAGCCTTCCTCAGCTGCCCATAATTGCGATGACCTAAACTCTCTCCGTAGAACGAAGAACCATGCAAACGCGAAGAAGAAAACCTCAATGACAAAAAATGCAGCAATGAACCCATACAGATAGAGCCATTTTGAATCATCACCGCCATCTTCACGAACCATGTCTGGCACTGGTTCTATGATTGTTTTGCTCACATGATCACATTCGAGACGATGTATTTCAGTGTTGAGCACATTGGACTGTGGAATTGAGGTATTTGAAACATTGAAACTTGTGGGGAGCTTGATGTACATCGTTCGCACAGTAGGTGTTGGGAAACTCCTCCCATTGAAAAGAAGATTCTTTGGATAGCATGTGCCATTTCCTTGTTGGTACTGAAAACCCTTGCACGTGCAATCACTCAAGCATACGTCCATACAACGCTCCAAAGACACTTTGTTGATGCGCTGCTGATCAGATCCCCAAAAATCAGTGTTTGGAAGCTGCAAAAATGTCGCACTCCGTTCACTATCCGCGCATCCGATGGTATCTACGGTAAGCTCGCATCCCTGTGTCCAGTTGCCAGGATTCCTCATTGCATAACCAGGTGGGCAAGAACATGTTGGTGCAGGGGAGTAGTGGCAGATCCCATATGGACCACACAGGCCATGTATCATGCATGGCTGAGACACAGCCACCCATGAAACTGTCCATCTCCTGTTTGAATCTGATCCATTGCTCAAGCTGTATATCCTAAGATTACCATCAGAATCAAGAGTAAGTCTTCTCTTAATCCCATAGCCTCTATCAGAGGCAACAAGAGGCCGGTGCCAAGCGAAATCACTGGCAAAAAATTCCCCGAAATCATCAAGGCTCCCCATCCGAGTACTGTTATAGAGGTTCCTGTTATTCTCATAGTACTGGTAATCAGGATCAGGCCAGTATATGTCAGAAACATTGGTGTCATCGTAGAAGAGAGACAGCATGGATTGGTCACTAAAACGGAAGGTGTAGTGACCAGGAACATGCAGCCGGCTGGTAGAGACTAACTTCGCCGTGGCAGGGATTCGCTGGGTGGGTAGGAAGGTGTCTGTTGGTGAATCGAAGCTCTGCCAAACAATGTTGCCGCTTGTGTTCTTCAGGACGAGGTTCCCGGTGTCAAGAAGCTGAGCATACTCGACATTTGGGAGGTCGCCCTCAGTTTGCCACACGGTGGTGCCATCGTGGTCGGTGAGGACCATGTTGCCGTCCTTGTGCAGGGTGACGGCTGACCTCCTGGAGCGCACGGGGCGGCCGCGGTTGGCACTCCAGACGACGGTTTCCTAGGTGTGTCAGAGTACCAGATGGAGAAGGTGAAGGCGCCGCTGTAGATGCTGTGGAAGCCACAGGAGAACGTACCGTCGGGTGACCGCAGGAAGCTGGTCTCATGATCCTCGACGGCGAGGGAGGATTTCAGCGCTAGGACGTCGCCGCCAGGAGGTGCCGTGCCACCAACACCCACGGCTGGTAGAAGTAGAACAAGCAAGGATAGGAGCAGGGTGGGTAGGAAGGGGGTAGCCATGGTTGGTTGCAGAGATTATCTGAGCTGCTGCCTGCAGGGCCGGGATGAGGATGAGTTGAGTAGGCGATGAAGTTCCAGATGCTCCCCGTTTGTCTTGGTCCAATCCACTGGTAGCCATGGTTGGAATACTTCTTGTCTGCATGCATGTTGAGACGTGTAAAAACGATATGCTGTAGAAGAGAAGGACTACTAATTGGACTTCGTTACCTGAAATGTATTAAAAGTCCACAAGCTGAGGGATGCATCTTGTCCAACACACTAGTTTATATCTGTCTAAGCTTGAGACTCATCAATGAACATGGAGCCACATGGTGCGGCGCTTGATTGTGACATCTCCAGAATATTAAGGACAGGTCAGCTTTAAACAGGGTCGGTCGCTGTCCAGCAAGGTGGCAGCATCTAACTTCTTTTCAACCCCTTGTACCCCTGCTCGCCAACCCCTTCTGTGTGCTGCAACTTGGACAGCAATAACATATTCAGGTGGGGAGTCGCTCTCCTCAGCAAACTTTTGAGAAAGTGAAGCTTGTCTTGTTGTTAAAGTGTATTCATAACATGTGATTTTATACTGTTACAACACCTCCTCTTCTTCAAGAACAGAGGAATGCTGTTACAACGCAATAGAAGCTGTCGACAAAGGCAGGCCGGGGTCCAGTTAACCCAAGCCAAGATGGTCAAAGAAGCAAACGTCCACTGTATCTGCGACAAATTCACAGCCAAGCAGAAACCCATGATCAGCCTGAACAAGTGGTTTGCTGTTACGCTAGTTAGAATATAAATTTACATGCTTTGGTTTCAGATTTCATTGAAAGTTTCCCCTGTTTATCTTCTGAAAGGTGCAATATTTTTACAGGTTACATTTGCTTCGGAGCAGCGGCCAATGCCTGAGCATTTGCTGTAAGACAACTCTGATTAATGGAGAAATGAATGAAGGATAGAAGGCTGTAATCTACATTTTAAAATTTTGTATACTAACATATGCGGCATTTAAATTTTTAATTCAGCATGAATATCAGCTACAACATATGCAACGTTTAAATTTTACACAAAAACACAACAAGCAATTAAGTAGTCTAGCTAATGCACTTTCCTGTCAGCAACAAGCTCCGTTGAATAGTCTGAAAGAAAGAAACTTCAGCGGAAAGAATGCATTGTCCTAGAAAAGCCATGCATATGAATACAAGAAGAAAAATCTGATGGGAGTTTCCTCAGTACCAAATTTAGGAACCCTTGCCCGAGTACATATACTTCAGAGAGCACCAGAAGCTTGTTTGTTGTCTGCTGAAAGCTTCAGGTTCTCCCATTACTGCATTATTTCATCGATTACTATTTTGTGCGAGTCACAGCAAGACTCCCGTTGTCTTCGTTAAATCCACTAGTAACCACGGTTGTAATACTTCTTATCTACATGCAGGTTTGAGACTTGTAAAAATGATATAGTGCAGAAGAAAGGGACTACTAATTGGACTTTGTTACCTGAAATAGATTAAAAGTCCACAAGCTGAGAGATGCATCTTGTCCAACGCGATAGTTCATCTGTCTGAGCTTGAGGCTCATCAATGAATATAGAGGCGCATGGCGATGCTTGATTGTGACATTTCAAGAATATAAAGGATCAAGTCAGCTTTAAACAGGGGTGGTCGCTGTCCAGCAAGGTGGCAGCATCTAATTTCTTTTCAACCCCTTGTACCCTGCTCACCAACCCTGCGCGTCCTGCAACTTTAACAGTCAATGAAATATCACACGAACAACAAAGCCCGTCAAATAGCACATCCAAAATTGAATCAAGGCATATCCTGGTCTAGCCTGTTCAAAGTAAATATTGTTCAGTGTTTCACAAATGTGAGATATTGTTGATCTCAGTCACTAAAGTCAGCCACAACATTTGAGATATCGTCAACCGATTACAAATATCCAAATCAGTGAATAATGAATAGCAGGATCATGCAAGTTTGCAAAAGAAATTAACAGGAGCATCATTCACATCAAGATGACAAGTGCTCAAGTGGTATACATATTCTGCCCGCTAGTCTCTACAGCCATGCCTCCTCTTCTTCAAGAGCAGAGAAACACTACTACAGTGCAACAGACGCTGTCCACAAAGGCCGGGGTCCAGTTAACCCAAGCCTAGGAGGAACCTGTTGCAGGATGGTGAAAGAAGCAAACGTCGACAGTATCTGCGATAAATTTACAGCCAAGCAGAAACCCATGATCAGTTTGGAGAAGTGGGTTGCTGTTACAGAAAAATGTGTCGATGGATTGTGCACAGGTGCTGATTTCGCTAGTTAGAAGGGTCAATTTACATGCTTTGGTTTGACCTTAAAAATCAAAGTTTCCCATGTTTATCTTCTGAAGGTGCGATATTTTTACAGGTTACATTGCTTCAGAGCAGTGGACGAACGCCTGAGCACTTGCTGTAAGACAACTCTGAAAGAAAGACAGAAGGCTGTAATTTACTTTTGTATTGTCTATCACGACATCTGCAGACTTGTTACGGCGCTGCTAGAAGGAGGGCGCAAGAAGGCCGGCCGGGGGCCTTTTGCCCACGGCCGGGCAAGATGGAAGGATTTCCTTCTTAATTCTTGCTTGATTAGATTGATACATCTCCTCTCTTTATATAGAGAGGTTTACTTGACTCCCAAGCAAGGCTTACTTGACCCCTAAGAAAGCGACTCTTATCTCTAATTAACCCTAAGACTAACGGGCCCATTAGGCCCATTACGTATTCTAACACTACACCCCACCTGGACATGCAGCTTGTCCTCAAGCTGCAGCCTAACCAACTTATAACCATGACTTGACGCAACCCAAACCTAACACCTAAAAACAAGCCTTTTACATCTCGGCTTGTTTTATTATTCTCAACCTGAAATGGACTGGGACGATTTATTTTGGACCTCTTAACAAAAAGTGGATACCATCCGCACGTCGGACGTGCACGTGTACAGCCACCTGGATCCCATGGACACCATCTGGACAAAAGGAGTGCATGTGTATGGCCACCTGGAAGTGGTTGCAAGAGTGACCAGCAGAGGCGCCCTTGCGGCGCCCGGTGACGGAATGCAGTGGTGCTACGTGGAGCGTTTTTGTCGGTGACACCATGCCTTCTTCCTACCGGAGGGCTGTTGGTCTGCACCGCACAGGGAAGAGTGGGGGGCTTGCGATGGAGAATGACGAGGAGGGGTGCGCCCCCCCCCAACCGCCAATGTCGCAGACTTGGAGGTCGCTGCCCGTGGGGAAAACAGCATGCCCGCTGCCCGTGGGGGAAACCGCATGCCCAAGATCCCCGGCGCAGCGGATGAGATCGAGGTCCTTTGCGCAGCGAAGGGCAACTTGGAGGAGCGGCAGCTGCAGACCACGCATCTCCCGCACACGCCGACGCGCTAGGAGGCCATGCGCAGTAGCCTGCAGCCTCACCGCCGCCGACACGTGGCGGGTAGCGATCCAAGACGGAAGCGGTGACGGCGACGGCGGGGACTGGACTTGGTGGAGTGGGACTCCCGCCGGCGCGGTCGATGCGGGGCCGGAGCTAACCGGCGGTGGCTGCGGCAGCGGCTGCGGCGGTGGCGCACCGGGCAGCGGCAGCGGCTGCTGCGGCGGAGGCCGGCAGGAGCGGCGGCTGCCAGTGCAGCCAGGGCTGGGCGGTGGTGGCGATGGATGGCAGCTGCAGTGGCCCGGCGAGCGCGGCGAAGGCCGCCTGGTGCGGCGGCTGCCACGACAGCCAGGACGGGGCGATGGATGGCAGCTGCAGCGGTTGCTGCAGCAGCCCGGCGAGCGCGGCGGGGGCCGCTTGGTGCGGCGGCTGCCACGGCAGCCACGGCGGCGCGGTGGCGGTGATGAGCGGCGCAGCCGGGTGCGGCCCATAGGATCCGGCCAAGAACAGGTGGATCTCCTGGACCGCCTGTGTTAGGTCCCGCAGCGCCCCGGACACCTCCGGGGTGAGGACGACGGGGGCGGGCGCGACGGAGGATCCCGGCGCGGGCAGGAGCGGGGCGACGGTCGTGACCGGCAGCGGAAGAGACGGGTTGGGCGGCGGTGAAGACATGATCGAACCGAAGCTAGCTGATACCAAATTTTTACGGCGCTGCTAGAAGGAGGGCACAAGAAGGCCGGCCGGGGGCCTTTTGCCCACGGCCGGGCAAGATGGAAGGATTTCCTTCTTAATTCTTGCTTGATTAGATTGATACATCTCCTCTCTTTATATAGAGAGGTTTACTTGACTCCCAAGCAAGGCTTACTTGACCCCTAAGAAAGCGACTCTTATCTCTAATTAACCCTAAGACTAACGGGCCCATTAGGCCCATTACGTACTCTAACAAGACTGAACCTTAGTTTTATCAATGTAAATAGTAACATAAAAGTGGGTGTTATCCGCTTCCTTCTTTTTGTCTCTGTTACCATGTTCACACTGTACTTTTACCAGTGTCTTTAAACTAGAACTCTACCCGATAGATATACTTGAATAAAGTAAATTAGAAGACGTTTATAATAAGCTGCAGCAGAAGAAGAAAGCAGGAAATGAAATCAGCTAAAAATAGTCACCAATTTTTTTTTATTCAGCATGAATGGCAGCTACAACATATGCAGCATTTAAATTTTACAAAAAAACACTACAAGAAATTAAGTAGTCTATCTAGTGCACTTTTCTGTCAGCAACGAACTTCGTTGAATAGCCTCAAAGAAAGAAACTTCAGTGGAAAGGATGCATTATCCTAGAAAAGCCATGCATATGAATACAAGAAGGAAAATCTGATTCTCCCATTACTGCATTATTTCATCGATTACTATTTTGTGCAAGTCACAGCAAGACTCCCGTTGTCTTCGCTAAATCTACTAGTAACCACGGTTGTCATACTTCTTATCTGCATGCAGGTTTGAGACTTGTAAAAACGATATATTGCAGAAGAAAGGGACTACTAATTGGACTTTGTTACCTGAAATAGATTAAAAGTCCACAAGCTGAGAGATGCATCTTGTCCAACGCAGTAGTTCTGAGCTTGAGACTCATCAATGAACATAGAGCCGCATGGCGACGCTTGATTGTGACATTTCAAGAATATTGAGGATCAGGTCAGCTTTAAACAGGGGCGGTCGCTGTCCAGCAAGGTGGCAGCATCTAATTTCTTTTCAACCCCCTGTACCCTGCTCACCAACCCTGCGTGTGCTGCAACTTTCACAGTCAATGAAATATCACACGAAACAACAAAAACCGGTCAAATGGCGCATCCAAAATTGAATCAAGGTGTGTCCTAGTCCAGCCTGTTCAAAGTAAATATTGTTCAATGTTCACAAATGTGAGATATTGTTGATCTCAGCCAGAACACTTGAGATTACAAATGTCCAAATCAGTGAATACTGAATAATGAGTAGCAAGAACATGCAAGTTTGCAATAGAAAAGAACAGGAGCATCATTCACAACAAGATGACAAGTCCTCAAGTGGTATGCATATTCTGCCCACTAGTCTCTACTCTCTACAGCCATGCCCCTTCTTCAAGAGCAGAGAAACACTACTACAGCGCAATAGACGCTGTCCACAAAGGCCGGGATCCAGTTAACCCAAGCCTAGGAAGAACCTGCTGCGAGATGGTGAAAGAAGCAAACGTCCACACTCCACAGTATCTGCGATAAATTTACAACCAAGAAGAAATCCATGATCAGTTTGAAGAAGTGGGTTGCTGTTACAGAAAAATGTGTCAATGGATTGCGCACAGGCGCTAATTTCGTTCACAGTATCTGCGATAAATATACAAGCTTGTTTGTTGTCTGCTGAACGCTTCAGGTTCTCCCATTACTGCATTATTTCATCGAATCCTAATCTCGCCCGTGCCACAGCAAGACTCCTCAAGAAAATGGCTCTACAGAGGAGTCACTTTCAGACTCTGACATGGAATTCATGTTATCCACCTGGCATGTGTGATTCTGACTGCTTCCCTGGCTATCCTCCTCAACAAGCGAGATGGCATTTTCAGTTTGAACAATGCCACGACATCCAGCCAAAATCAGATCTAGCATTTTCCTTCGCACGCTATAAACAGGGTTTGGCTCAAGCAAACATCCTTTATTATAACTCTCCCTAAGAAGCACAGTTTGTGTGCTTCCTTTAGTCGAGATGTAGAAAATGCCAGGGTGCTTAAGAAGAAGTTCCCGCAAGTTTACCTCCATCGAAAATGGTCTCCTGAAATGTGACAACCTCTCAAGTGGCACCATCTTTTCGACTGTCGAGCTTAAGAGTTCATGAAGAATACCAACAATACGTTTCTCAAGCCTCTCAGCGTTGGTGATTGGATGCAAATCATTCTTCTCGTAAGGTTTGGTGTAGGGAAGCCTCTGCCAATTCTTAAGCTTTTCCCTAAAACCTTTCTCAATCTTAAAGCCTGTAGGGAAGTTTACTGGAAAAGCATATTTGGTCTCATATTCCGCTAACCATTTTTCTGTATACTCCTTGTCCCTCCATTCTTCGACACTAGCAACAGCCAGATTCTCATCCCTACGACTGATCAAAGTCAGGGTATCAGGGGTTTCAAGAGAAAAATCAGACTGATGGTTTGGCAGCATAGAAGACCTGTAGTCATCGGGCAGGCCAAGCTCCTTCCTTATGAGCCATAACGCATGCATATTGAGAGTTCCATCGGTAGACATCATGAGAAGTTTCTTGAGCCGCTGAACCACGGCCGGCTCATTTTCCCTGAGGACAGCGTCTTCTTCCGCGACCAAATCAGCCATCTTTCGGGTGATCCTGCAGCAATGGTTCCTTTTGACAGGGTGCACGTAAATCTCGAAAATGTGGGGGTATTTCTTGAGGAAAGCGCCGATCTCGGTGTTGAGACCGATCTCACGCCTCCACCTCAGAAGGAGCTGGAGGGACGCGTAGCCGTTCCTCTGCTGGGATATCACGGCATGCAAATCCAAGGCGAGCCTCAGGTTCTTGAGTTGGAGCATCAGCTTGTCCAGCCTATGGTCCCTTGTTCTGCCCTCCAGGCGGGTCCGTGCTGAGTCCACCGGCTTCTTCCACCTCCTCTGCATACTACGGTTAAACGGCCCGTAACAGAACGCCTCATCCAGCATGTGCGGCCTCGGGGAGAAGATGCGCAGATTTTTTGGACTGAATAGCTTGGATGCCATCTCGCTTGTGTGCTAACAGACAGAATCCTTATACCCAACTGAGAGGAAAAACTGAATCTGTGGAGAAAGTAGCAATGCCAACTTCTACTGGAACGACACGCACGCATGTATCATGTGTGCAGCTGCGGGTGCGACTGGAGAAAAAAGGGACGACTGCGAGCTGGGCATTTCATCGAACAGGATGTGCTCTATCCAGGTGGATAGGAGCGAGCTCTGCCTGGCGGCGGAGTGTGGTCGCGGGCAAGCGCGAGGAAGGAGGACAAGAGGATTGGGGAAGGGTGTTGTGGCTGCAGAGGACGAGAGCGACGGCGCGACCAGTGGTAGCGGCGGCCGCGGTGGTGGTGGTGGTATCGGCGCGAGGGAAAGCGGAGTGACCGAGTGAGCACTGAGCAGAGCGAGGCAGAGGACGTATCTGGTGCACCAAGCCAATTGGTGCTACCGTTGCATATTTAAAAATATTCAAACAAATCTAGAAAAAAAATCCGAGTATGATACAACATCAATATATGTTATCATAAAAATTCAATTCAAAATTCAAAACAATGCTCAAGATACAAAAATGATAAATTTGACATCAATGTGTTAATGAGCCAAAACTGAAGCCCAACTTGTGTTATGTACTATTCAGTGTCAAATTTGTTATTTTTGTATCTCGAGCAGTGTTTCGAATATTGATTTAAATTTTTGTGACAACATACACTCATGTTGTGTCAATGCACTAATTTTTTTAGGATTTTTTCAAACATTTTTAACCCCCCCCCCCCCCCTCCTCTCGGTCGCCGCTGGATTAGCAGGATGGGGACATCCGCACCGTAACGGCGGCCTCCGCCTGTCGTGGCCATCCATCCGTGCTCTGTCTGCTAATCCCTGTCGCGAATCCAACCTGACGCACCCTGCTCCACACGCCGTGCTGGCTGAGGGCATCAACCTCAACCGGCGTCCATCCTTCCTCCTTCCACGTCCAGCGATGTGAGCCATCTGAACCTCAATTTCTACTCCATAGGTTTTCCTCATAATTTCTACTCCACTCCAAAGGTTATTACCACACATCATTGAGGGCTACCATTTTCGGCTTGCTTGCTAGCCACTGTTTGGATGGGCAGGCTTATGAGCATCATTTTACAGCTTCCTCTACATCTCTGCCTACACTCTTTACTACAGTACCTTGTTTCGTCAACAAGACAGACACCATTCCTGATTATTTTCCAGGCTATGGCTTCACACAAGTTTCGTCCAACATCAGTGAACTTTTTTTTTTTGGAAATGGAGGTAAAACCCCCGGCCTCTGCATCATGATGATGCATGCGGCCCTTTTATTAAAAATCCAGAAAGTATCCTCAAAAGGTCTTACAGCTCGCAAATGGAGCAAAATCGAAGCAAGGTAACAGTAATTTGCAAGCAATAAACTCACATGGAACATCAGTGAACTAAATTGTGCTTCCAACATAGTTCAAGCCAATGACAATTATTTTTGATATGCTCTGCGGCAGGTCAACAAGCGAAAGCAAATTGACAAAGATATCATCGTGGCAACCTTTTCATTCATTTTGATATATGCTTGCGGCAGGTCAACAAGTAGTGTCATGGATACCAGGACCGATCACATGAGGCCTAATAGCCAAATACCAGAAAAACAAACCTATATTTATTTATCTATATACTTCCAATGAACCAGGGAAGACAACTTCACATTTCGCTTGCTTTCTGGAATCCATGCACCAGACCTGCTGATCGATCAATGCCTCGTGTAAATCATCTTGTTTTCCACCTCGCCTAAACCTCTCACCATTGCTTCTTCACATGTCAGCTGCGAGCTCGCCGTACTCATCCAGAGCCAGATCAAATGAAGTGAAAGAGTGAGGAACCAGCATGGCCTGCATCTCCTCTGCAGCGCTGGGTAGACCACTTTTTACCGGCTTAACCTGCATCAGTTGCAAGATACATGTTTTACAAAAAATTCTAGTGCATATACCATATGAAACAAAAAGACCGTAAGCAAAGCAAAGGCGCCATCTTACCTTAAGTGGGTCATCGAACGAGTTCTCATCCAATGAATCGTTGGATGTGAGAACGGTGACAGCTGATCTTGACGCATTAACACCAGCTTCCAGTCCGGTTGCAGATAATGTGAGGTTCACAGCGTTCGGCCCAAAGTTCACAATCTGCAGAAAATCACATGAAGATTGGTACAGAGCTCTAATTTCTAAAACCTAAACATGTTACTCCAGCAGTAGAAACCATGTCTGTGACTTTTTTATGCAAGTACATAAATGTTGAAGCAATCCTGTATTGTCATACGTGGATTGGGCCATTTCAAACATCAAGGCAAGCTTACTACCCTTTATCTAATGAAGCAAAGCAATGACATGCAGGCTGGGAGGAAACTAGGACAACTGGCTTTACCTTTATCCTCAGGAAGATATCCTCATTGTCTTGCCAGGTAATTGCAGATGCTGCCAATGAACCAGAGTAGCTGGAATTGAGTCTCACTGGATGGATCACAGCACCACTTGATTCACCGAAAAATGTCTGCATCCAGTAACTAGGAGTTCCATACTGTTGCCAGGAGTTGAAGACTATCGCATCTGGGTTCCATCTGTTCATTATATTCAGACATAATCACTGAAACCGTCATAAATAAGAATGCTAGTACGAAAACACACACAGAATGCTGTCAGTGCTAACTTGCGGTCGTTGTCATTTACGAAGAGTGGAGCATAGCTCGCCATGTGGACGATATCACTGCATAGGAGAATGACGCAAAACCATCTCATTAATTCACAGTAAGGCACTACTGTTAAATAAATATTTAGAATATTATTCACTGTTCAACATATGTACTTATCTCATAGTTTCTTACCATATGCACAAGTACCAAAGACCGATTTACACCCAGGAAAACTTATATATAGAAAGATAACTTATGATAGAAAGGCAACCCTTTGCATTAGTGGTGTTTCCCTAAACCTCAAGAAAAGAAGGAAGGCAAGACATTACCTATTCACTTCTAATCCAATGAGGAATGCAGCCTCTGCCAATGAAGCTTGAAGGCTTCCCTTGCTGGTATCCCCATCAACATGAACAGCATACTCACTAACGAATACCTGAAATAAGATCTTAGGATAGTTATAAGATACCTTCAGTCTACAGAATACACAATTCTAGAACACGATAACAGTGTGATGCTTGTCACTATGAATCAGTTAAGATCCTCCTTCCAAGAAATCTGCATGGGAATTGCAAAGATCTAATACGACGATTTCAATAGATTTTTTGGTATATAAATCAGTAAAGGTAGATGTCAACTTCAGTTGCACAATAAGCGGAAGAAATAGTGACCTCAGAACACCCTAGAAAGTCAGAAACTAGGTCCATGAAACATCTATTGCCCACATAAACCACTCCATAGGCCTTTAGAAACTAAGCCATACCTTAGGCCCGGTACGTGATGTCCTGCTAAATGTATCTTTCTTGAGAAAAAGATCATTAGCACTGTTATATATCTACAGAAACGAAGGCAGAGTATTTTAAGAAAACACTGGTAAAATAACTACTAAAATATCTGATGAAAGTTAAGCAGGGAGAAATGACAAACTAATTTGCAAGCAATAAACTCACATGGAAATCATATAAATCCGCAGGATGGTCAAGTGGCTCAGATGAGCCATCGCAGTTTGAAATAATTTGAATATCTGGATAGGCCCCTCGTATGGCATTGTAGAACTTGAGGTAATGTCCTGTTAAATAGAATTTAAGGGCATCACATGCAACATGGGAAATTCTGAGCTAGCTCTTCACTCTTTAGTATTCCAGCAAAACAAGTGAACGCCACTGTAATTCTGTAGGCTATGATGGAATAGCTTAATTTATGTGCAAATCCAATGTTAGTAGTCTAGTGGACCATAAACTGGTAAAGTGGGCGGCTCAATTTTTCTTCCTTTTTTTCATGGCATTGCTATGATCATAATCAACTCCACAATTCAATGATGGCTAAAAAGGGGGAATGAAGAAGTAAAATGTGGTTTTAGATATGCTCGACAAAAAAAGTCATGTCGAGGAACTGTCGTTAGACTTGGCCAATGGCCATCACATCACTTCAGACTACTAACATATTCAATAGGAAACGTTACCTTTACAGTTTATGCATGTTAATTACTAATAAAAAATTACCCTGGTAAAATGGTTTGGTGTTGTCACAATCTTCATTCCCAACCGCGACATACTTCAGCGGAAATCGTTCAGGATGCCCCATTGCAGCTCTAACAGATCCCCATGTCGATTTTGCACTTCCCCTAGCGAACTCAAGGCTGTCCAATACATCCTATAGCAAGTCAAGAAAATAAATAACTTAAAATCATGATAAATGCATAGGCCTAAATATATGTTAGATGAAAAAATTTAAGATGCTCCCAAATTGTTCTGGGTCGTCCATTTATGTTGATATAATGGCTACGATGAACCATTACCTTGTAGAGGATAAGAGGCCACTCTGACCTTTCTAAAGATATAGATGCCTTTTCACAAATACATAAATATACCAGTACAATTTCAAAAGAGCTCTTGTTAGATCGATAGCATCTGCTATGAAGGAAAAAACAGATGGGCTAACTTTTTTTGAAGAACATTGACAGTGACATAGGGGACACACTATGTTCCATTGTGCCAGTTTGGCTTTCTCATTATGCTAACTATCTTCCTTTTGACCAATGTTCACTCGAGTATACACACTATATGTCTATATGTTGTTGTCATTCAGATACCATACCAGTAAACTAGCATGCAGCTGTTATTTTGACAAGACCACCTAACTTACCTGGATCTAATATGCTCATAAACATGCTCTGAAAAGAGGCGCCATGTGTTCTTTTTGTATACGCACCCAGAAAAAAAAGGGAACATTAAACTGTACTGCACTAAGAGTGATCCACAAGTGAAAGATCTACTCCATAAAAAAATACCTTTACAAAAGGTGCGATGGCAGTGGTATCAACTTGATCATTCCGGCTGATCCCTAAAATTCAAGAGAAAAAAGTTCAAGAAATTAATTGGTATGCAAGTGATTATTCAAGATATGTTAAAGTAGGATTAATGAAAAAATAGCGAGAGTACTATTTACCAGCATTAAAAACCCAGATTGGCTCGGCGCCCAGGTCTTCCGCAAGCTTTAATAGACATCTCACACTCAAATGTATGAGTTTAGATATGGCTACACCTAGAAAATTCATATGAGATTAATCAGCATACCTGGAGAAGCTCATAATACCCAAGACCATCATCTGTCCAGTAATTCCAAACGTCTCCATAGTGCCCAGGCCTCTCTTCCCATGGACCGATAGTTTCCCTCCATCTGAAAGCATTTCTTAACAAAATGCCTTCAACAAAGGTACCACCTATCAAAAATGGTGTGAAATATCAATATATCCATGATTGAAGAATTGTTAAAATTCTAGTTACAAAATTTCATTTGTTTCTAGAATAAAGTACCCACTATGGCATCCATATGAAAAAAATACAGAGAAATATGGCATCCATATAAAAAATACAGAGAAATAAGGCAACATATGACATCAGGGGTAAGATAGTCATTTTCAGTTTAACTTGCAATCTGGATTAACTTGTCGTCAAATTTGAAACTTCTACTCATTCTTCAAATTTAGGTGTTAAGCATACAGTATCAAGTAAATTAGCATCAGCACTCTAATCTGGACTAGGACGATTAATAAGTTGTACAGTTTAAAAAAGGCAATGATGTACTTATATGTTAAGCATATCATCTCAAATCAACCTAAACAGAACAATTATGTAAAAAGGGTTGCATAGGACACTAAAATAATAAGAACTTTGTGCTCAATTCTAGTTTGTTCTTGTAAAGTAGTTTTAGAATTTTGTGTTATCGATATCTTGGACTATACCACAAGATAAAAATTGTCTGCTGGGTACACCAGCTGCAAGATCTATTTTTTGGGTTAGCCAACTTGATACATAAGAGAACATTAAGGATCAATTTGATCAGATATGTTCAACACTCTTATGTAATAAGGTCAGCTATTGATATGGCCTAATGGGGCATATATAAGCACAGTACATGGTACAGTAGAGAGTCCTACCCTATCTTGCACATCAAACCTTGCCAGTTTTCACTCGATTTCTCAACCATAAAAATGCATTCTACAGGACAAAAGGAGGCTATGCAGTACAAAGGAGACTACCATGTACTTCTACATTTTTTTGCTTCAGTCATTAGTAGTTCCCTTGGCAGACGTAATAAAGTTTATGATTGTCAGTCTAGGCATATTCCTGTTTGAGATTGGCTGCTTAATTAGTTCCTACCAAATCCTAATGGCTGAATATGATCTAAAAAATACAAAGGAATACCCACCAAAAGTTTGCGAGAACCATTGGATATAAACAGTTCATAAACATGTTAGAAGTTTAGAACATAAACGTGCAGCATTTATTAGTTGATCTTAATTTCAAAAGCATATGAAATACCAGGAAATCGTAGGAACTGTGGTTTTAAATCCACAAGCATGTGTATGAGTTCCTTGCGAAAGCCATGGCCCTGTATATGTACAACAAAATAACGATTAAGGTCTCTTGTAAACTCGTACTTAGAAGCATTAGATAAGATGGATTAAATTATCATTATGATTTATTATTATTATTTAAGTTTCTAAAATATAAATGCAAACTATTATTATTATTATTATTATTATTATTATTATTATTATTATTCCAGATCACATCATGCGGTTGGGAGTGTCAGTACCCAATAGGAAGACAGGATAAAAATGCAATTCACCTTGTATGTATCTGAAGGTATGAGCGACACTTGATCGATCCATATGACTCCCCTTTTGGAAGTTGTTAACTCAAGTCTTGAAGTTCTGCACGTTCCTTTAGCTAATAATTGCATCTCTATCTTTCTCCAATCTGACACATTTGTATCTCTGTAAACACACCGTATGTAATCCTTTCAGTCTTAGTGAAAAAATTAACAAATTGAAAATCATCTTATCTCAGTGCTAGGGAAGATATATACACTATGACAGCTGCTGCTATATTTTGCAGTCCATCTGAACATGTGAGTGAAGCAGTCAACTCCACGGATTCTAGTGATCTGATATACATTACCAGATTATAGCTCTTCCCCTCTTCGATGTTCTGGAAGTGGAAATGGTCAGGTGCAGCACAAAACCAGAGGGAAAAAGTGAAAATGCTTCTGAGAAAAAGGATGCATTCCAAGGAAGCGAAGGCACAGCATTAAATGGAGAGCTAAAATTACCCAAGGAAAATATGGATGTGGATTAGAACAGATCAAATTATGTTTCAGTTTTCACTTTTGGGAAGAAAAACATTTGCTACCATTTTTCAGCTAGCAATACTGTAGCCTGTAAACTGTTGACCATCATTTTTTTATATTTATATTTTAATGCTGATGTTCCTGTCCACTTAGTATATTGATGAATAAAACGTACCATGCCCCAGAATCCCGGGTTGTAAATACCAACACCGCCAGCTGGACACTTGGCACAAAGAATTTCCATCCTTAGAGCAACGATATTTCTACTGAAACAAGATGCTCTTTCAGTCTTCACGTATATGGAGGATTCGTCACCAATGATGGACCATGGATCTATATTTGAAGGAGTGTAAGGCCCTCCAGCTTCAAAACCTAATGCACAATTCTGTAACAGTCAGTACATGGCTAAACGTGAAATTTTATCGACATGTTATAAAAGTGAAAGGCCAACAATATTTTTTGTATTGTTATTGGTAAATACCAACAATTTTATCGACATGATTTGTTTTGTTCTGCAGTGATTGCAGAACTTCCTAGGGAAGAGAAACAAGAAGCAGGAAGGACTGCCAAGTGCCAACTGTCAATATGGAACGGGAATAAATATAGAAGTAACAGAAATCTGTCCTGTTATTGTTCTTTGTACAAAATTTCGTACGATCCAGTTGCGCAAAAAAGGGTACTGTACTCTTTTATACATAACTGACCATTCAGCCTATATGAATCCTTGTTAACAGGGGAATTTGGATATAGGTCAGTGCAAAATTTCAGAGTTCCAAAAAATGCAACTAGGTGTATGTGTAATTGTGTATCACTGCCATGTAAGTCACTGCACGGCTTTTGGAGCTGTGTATCAAGCGCAATTGTCTGTAACGTAGTCCAGAACTTTCTGATAACATGTTCCCAAGAGGTAGTGTACATATAAGAGCTGATAGTTAGTACGTAACAGCAGTACCTCTGTTACTGACAAGCTCCGCCCACAATCCACCAGCTCCAGCGTGGTTGATTTCCTAGAATGAATATTCAGTGAAGGAATATTGTGAAAAAACAAGAATAACCAGGAGAGTTTCGTGTTGGAATTTAAAGGCAATAACTATTAACTGTTAACCAAAAGATGGCATGCACCTCAAAGAACAAGCCAAAGAGGGTTTGAGGGATCTTTCTGGCGGCCTTCCATGATGTATCGACCTCCAGCAGTGCCGTCTGATCCCCCTCCGACTCTGGCGCCAGGCACCCGCAGCTCAACGAGAGAAGAAGCAAGGAGCAGAGGATGGCAAGCAAAGTTGCCGCACCCTTGGTGCCCATCCTCCACTTGCTCCAGCCTGCAGATAAACAGCATCAGCTCAGTTCACGGATCGATCGAGCATGTAAAATGGCGACAAACAGTAGAACTGTTTCCACAAGAGAACCGAATAATTGGGGGCGCCGGTGAAGGAAAGAAAAGAAAAACCAAGTGGCAAAGGTGAACTCGTTTGGGAAGAATATAGCGGGAAGAAAACATAACACACGAGGGAAACCAAGTGAGCCTCCTCCCTTAGGCATTCCATCGAACACCTCAACCTCTCAGACATGATGCGTATGAACAGTAGTACTGACCGGAGCAGGGAGAAAATGACGCAGACAGAGAGGGGGGTCGCCGTAACGAACAAGATCGGATCATGGAACTGCTCACCTCCGGCCAGCACTCGAGGGCGGAGAGGCAGGATGCCAAGCGCGCGTGAACTGTGATGCCGCGATGGTGTTGGTGGGGTGCTCGGGGAGGAAGAGGAGGTGCCGCTGCTTTAAGTAGCTGCTGCGAGCCCATGACTACGAACGAGGAAGAGAAGAGAGGTGGGTGGGTTTGGTGGGTCCAAGAGAGTGGGACCGCGTGCCACGTGGAGCTTGCAGTCAGTAACTTTGCCCGTATCAGCCGTTGGATGTTGATCCGGCCGCCGAGCGAGTGGCGATGGCCGATGGGCAACGAGCAAACCCTCGGTCGTTGCTTCCCGGGCTAGATTGGACATGTCCCGTTGTGGTTGACTTGTCGGTGTTCGGAGGTGGAATTCAGTCTTGGTTTTACAAAATATTTTTTATGTCAAAAATATTTATTTTTTCAGTCAATAATAAAATCGAACATGGTCGATCACCTGTTCATGCAATTCCCCATAGCTGCTACGCTTGGGGATGGTCAATTGTGCTTTTTAGTTTTGATATGAATTTGACTCCGGTTAGCGAATTTTGTAGTTGAATTTCCAGTTTTCCCCTAGTTTAGCGTGAATTTTGTAATTGGCAAAAGAAAAAACTGAAAAGGCATGTGTTGGATGGAATTCATCCCCACCCAACTAGTCTTTGTTAACATTTTCTAAAATCTTGGACGGACACAACATCAACGATTGCTGTGGGCAACAAATCAATGACAATAAATAACCTTCTTGAGTGAGCTGGCCACGTCGTTGGTGAAGGTAAGGGTGATTAGGTCGAGTGAAGACTGGCGGCCTCAAAGGAGAAGACAACATTTACGAATAGCATCCTAGAAATATTGAAACTGAATTTGTTTTCAGATTTCAAAACCATCAAAACAAAAAAGATGGAGACCCTACCACGAATCGGTTACCTAATTCAGTTGACCCAATTCAATTCCAGCATACAAAAATGCCCTTAAAAACAAGATATCAGGGAGATGTGTGTAGGCACAACATACTTATTCTCGCGCTCTCAAAAGAAGAAATAATCAAAGGAGCTCGTAGAGGTCTACTCACCTTTATTAAGCAAACACATTGGTGAGAGCAATTTTTTTTTTTTTTGCAAAAGTTAATGGGCTGCCATGTATCCTATGCCTATAAATTTCATATAGTAGGAGACACCATCAAGGATTACATCCATCCACATGGTTGCTTCTGGACCACAGTCTCTCTCTCTATGGCCTAGTTTGTAGGAAAAGCCCCACGCCACGTTGCTTGTGTCTTACTTCCATTCCCTTTTGGTAAGAAATAGACGGACAAGAAATGTTGCGGCCCGCTCACAATTGCACCTCTTTGGTTGGCATCTTGCCTCGATTATCATCACCTATTTTTCGAGTCTCATTATTACCACCTCTCGGAGCATTTCTTTGTGTATACACTTACATGCATAGTATTCTGTCTCATACTCGATTTGCAGGCCGGAATATCTCCTCAAATCACAAGAAAGGAAAACGAATATAGCCATTTGTGGGTGGTAGAGTGAGG
Organism: Triticum aestivum; assembly: GCF_018294505.1. Taxonomy (NCBI): domain Eukaryota; kingdom Viridiplantae; phylum Streptophyta; class Magnoliopsida; order Poales; family Poaceae; genus Triticum; species Triticum aestivum. The sequence goes on along the minus strand of NC_057803.1, from coordinate 464,653,494 downwards.
AGCAACAATGTGCGTCGTCACATGCAACGCGATGAGATGGATACACTACACACACCGATGATGAAACTTGGAAAGGCTAGCTATAGCTGACTACAGGTCCATTGCTTGCTGCGATGGCTCACTGGTTAGTTATGTTGGTCTAAAAGAAGCTTGAAAGGAAAGGGCCACTATGGCAAGATAGCGTGACTCACCGACGCGTAGTAGTTTGGCAGTTCCTCTTCTGTGGTGCTAGGCTGCTAGCCACGTGTTGGGCAAGTGATCTCTTTGGCTTTTCCCGACGGTCAGAAGTGCCATTTCTCTGAAATACCGGGGCAGTTTTAAGGCCGATCGTAATGTATTCCCTCCGTAAACTAATATAAGAGCGTTTAGAATACTAAAATAGTGATTTAAACATTCTTATATTAGTTTACAGAGGAGTAAATCCAAAAGTACACATGGTTTCAGTATGAGCGTGAAGAACACTCCATGATACTCGCGTGGTGAGCGTGGTGGTCAAATACAGAATCAAATCGAAAATAAAAATATATGCAATCAATCTTCCAACACCTCACATCTTCATCTGCCATCTTCGACACATACACAAGACGGAATCCCTCTCAGGCAATGGCTTCCTTCTCCTGCTCCTCTAGTAGCGTGATGGGCGTGATCTTGCTGCTCTTCTCCGTCCTCCTTGCGCCTGCGCGGTCGGCCAGCGACCAGATGATACTTGCCGCATGCAAGACCGTCGGCGGCGGGAGCACCTACTTCGACGTCACGTTCTGCTTGGAGGCCCTCGGCTCCGCGGGCGGCTCCGGCGGCTACCAAGACCTCGCGGCCGTCGCCGTGGACCTCCTCGCGACCAACGCCACCAGCACGGAGGCCAAGATCGACCGCCTGCTCGGGTGCGGCGGCGTGGAGGTCAAGGCGGATGACGCCGCCCTGGCGCGGTGCCTCCGGTCGTGCCAGTCGCTGTACGGCGGCATAGTGGACGACGGGCCTGCGTGCACCGCCGCGGTCAAGGGCGGGAGGTTCGGCGAGGCGACAGCGATCCTGGAGAAAGCCGCGGCCGCGGCGAAGGAGTGCGAGGGTGGGTTCGAGAAGAGGAGAGCGGCTTCGCCGCTGACGGCGGAGGACGACGACGCGTTCAAGCTCGCAAAACTCGCCGTCGCGTTGCTCCGTTTTGCTTGAGAGCCCGGAAACGGACATTGCTGCTACCGATGTTTCGATTTTTTTTTCTTTTCTTGAATATTTCGTATATTGCATACCTTTTCTTTAGGGTAGCATAATAATCTTCTTGATTAGTTGTTCTATTTATAACCGTGTCATGTGATCTGTGATCTGCGTTGTTGGTTAGATCATGTACCGATGATCCTACGTGTCGTCTGTTGTCAAACAGTCAGGGCGAAAATGTGAATTGAGGACTGCAGACCCTCTCGCAATAGTTTGAATTGCACGGTCCGGACAATTTTACCATCTAACGCGATCATGTATCGGTTCACTCGACGGACGTCACTTTTAAGTAAGGGGGGACTTTATGGATGTTCAGACTGCTGCCACGCAAGGGTCTGACAACCCCGGCCCACCCAAAACCTCTCCATTTACCTGCTCTTTCCCGCCCAAAGCGATCAGTGCCACATTCATGCTAGCCCAGAGCGGATGTGACCTCTCACGTTGCTTCGGCATTAAAGCGGTGCGCCGGCCGACTGCTCCATTCAAACAACGGCGCGTTCGTCTGCCGCCCACATTAACCACCTCGTTACCTACCTAGCCATTCGCTTCCAATCTCCTCTCAGCACCACGACTACCATGGCCTCCTCGAGCTCTAAAGCCTTCTCGAACAGCCTCTTGTCCGAGCAGAAAAAGAAGATCGCCACCATTGCAGCCTGCTGGCAGGATGACAGACGGACGAGCTCATCGGAGGTTAGTGTTGCAGACGCCCTAATGGAAGAGGCGGTCAACGAGCAGGCGCTAAGGTCATTGCTGGTTGATGCTGGTGTGACGCTCCCGATTTGACCGTACACTAATCATACACGCAAACGTGTACGATCAAGATCAGGGACTCACGGAAAGATATCACAACACAACTCTACAAATAAAATAAGTCATACAAACATCATATTACAAGCAGGAGCCTCGAGGGCTCGAATACAAGAGCTCGGTTATAGATGAGTCAGCGGAAGCAACAATATCTAAGTATAGACATAAGTTAAACAAGTTGTCATAAAATGGCTAGCACAAACTGGGATACATATCGAAAGAGGTGCGGGCCTCCTGCCTGGGATCCTCCTAAACTATTCCTGGTCGTCGACAGCGGCCTGCACATGGTAGTAGGCACCTCCAGTGTAGTAATAGTCGTCGGCGGTGGCGTCTGGCTCCTAGGCTCAAACATCTGGTCGCAACAACCGGGTATAAAAAGGGGGAAAAGGGGGAGCAAAGCAACCGTGAGTACTCATCCAAAGTACTCGTAAGCAAGGAGCTACACTACATATGCATTGGTATCAATGAAATGGATAGTATATGTGAACTGAACTGCAGAATGCCAGAATAAGAGGGGGATATCTAGTCCTATCGAAGACTACGCTTCTGACAGCCTTCATTTTGAAGCAGAAGAAGAGAGTAGATGGTAAGTTAACCAAGTATCACCGCATAGCATAAGCCTACCCGACGATCCTCCCCTCGTCGCCCTGTGAGAGAGCGATCACTGGGTTGTATCTGGCACTTGGAAGGGTGTGTTTTATTAAGTATCCGGTTCTAGTTTTCATAAGGTCAAGGTACAACTCCGGGTCGTTCTTTTACCGAGGGACGCGGCTATTCGAATAGATCAATTTCCCTGCAGGGGTGCACCACATTTCCCAACACGCTCGATCCCCTTTGGCTGGACACACTTTCCTGGGTCATGCCCTGCCTCGAAAGATCAACACGTTGTAGCCCCACCTAGGCACAACAGAGAGGTCAGCACACCAGTGTAAATCCTATGGCGCAGGGGTCTGGGCCCATCGCCCATTGCACACCTGCCCGTTGCGAACGCGGACGGAAACAGACCTAGCCTCCCTAATACAAGAGCAGGCGTCCCAGTCCAATCCGACGCGCACTGCTCAGTCGCTGACGTCAAGAAGGCTTCGGCTGATACCATGACGTCGAGTGCCCATAATTGTTCCCGCGTAGTTGGTTAGTGCGTATAGGCCAGTGGCCAGACTCAGATCAAATACCCAGATCTCGTTAAGCGTGTTAATTGAATTAACCGCGGACGCCGACTAAGGCCAGGCCCACCTCTCTCCTAGATGGTCTCAACCTACCCTGTCGCTCCGCCATAAAGGTTCGTTCAGAGGGCCGTCAGGACAAACGTCCTTTTGGTCCCAATTCGTGAATCACTTGCGGGTACTCTACGAGTCGACCCGACTTTAGTCATCACATATATCATGTATTATGTATATAAGTATATACCCGTGATCACCTCCCGAGTGACCACGTCCCGATAGCATGGCAGATGGACAAGAATGTAGGGCCACTAATGGAATACTAGCATCCTATACTAAGCATTTAGGATTGCAGGTAAAGGTAACAACAATAGTAGCAAGGACAGGCTATACATCAGAATAGGATTAACGGAAAGCAGTAACATGCTACACTATTCTAAAGCAAGCAGTAGAGAGAAGAATAGGCGATATCTGGTGATCAAGGGGGGGGGCTTGCCTGGAAGCTCTGCTGAAAAGGAAAAAGTGTCGTCGGTGACGTAGTCGATCACAGGGGCATCATCGATCTCGGGGTCTACCGGAGAGAAGAGGGGAAAGAAACAGTAAATACAGAGCAAACATAGATACCACTAAGCATGACATGACGAAAAGTAGAAGTGGGGTCGACCTAACACAGTACTGCACGATATAGGTGAAGGGGGAATTCAACCGGGAATGTTTTCCCGGTTTCGGACGTGTGTCAGACAAACGACCGAAGGGGGAATGTTCCATGTTCAGATTGTTAGAGGCATCTGATAGGTAAACGGACCGCGTATTCGAATTCGTCACGCCGTTCTGAATAACTTTCATGTATAAAAATTTTCCATCCGAGATACGGTTTATTTTCTATGATTTTTCAAAGCTTTAAACAATTATCTTGAAAATTGGCCAAGTCTGAGAATCACTCAGTTTTAACACCATTTAACTGTTTTCCGAAGGCTATAACTGTAGTTCTGTACATCCTATGGCTTAGTACCCTTCACCAATTTTTATCATCTTTCTGTGATCTACATGATAGTATTGTTGACATCCATGTTAGAGTTCAGTTGCTTGATCAAAACTGCATTTGAAAAGTGCCACTTGAAGTTAATTCCAAAAACTGTTAAAATGTACGAACATAGAATTTTGTGATTTTCATAGGATTTAATCCTTACATCTTTTGAATTTGGTCCAATGAGATGTTTTGAACCTTGTCAAGTGTACTACCTGCCTATAATATTTTTGCTCCTGTTAGCAGTTGTTTAGTCATTGTTTAGGGACAGTCCAAGGGGTTACTCAACGTAATATTAGAAAAGCTAGCTAGCAGCTATAGTAAGCATCAGTTAACATCGACAACAGCATACGAGTAGCAAGCAGTAGCAGCAGATAACAGGTAGGCACGCCGGCGCGTGCGCACGCGCAAGGCACGACCAGCGCGGGGAGAGGCGGCGCGGGGAGCAGGACGGGGCGGCGCGGCGCTTGGCAGCGAGCGGCGCGTGCGTGGCAGGCAGCAGCGGGCGACGCAAGGCGGCGAAGGCAACAGCGAGCAGCGGTAGCGGCGCTAGAGGCCACGGCAGCAGCAACCGAAGTGTGACGCCTGAATAATTAAGCTACAGTAAATTTCTGTTAATGATGTCACGTCACCATGATTATTATTTCTAATTTTACGTTAGTTCGAAACCGATTCAAATTTAAATTCAAAATCAAGTCAAACAGTAAAAGTTTTTCAAACATTAAAACTAAAATGTTTAGGTTGTGTCAAATAATGCATAGGTATTTATGATGAAGAAATCACACTTTTATAAAATGTTAGAGTACTCTAAAATGATTTAAACAATAGTTGAAACAATTATTTAAACGTCTCTTAATGATTAAATTATTGAAAACCACTTTTTATAACTACAAAAATAATTAAGGGAGTGGTATAACTACTATTACTAATTTAGATGCTAACTATATGATTTAAAAAAACTAACTAAAACAATTTGAAAGATCCAATAAACAGAAAAGAAATTGAAAAATAAAAAGAAAAGACAAAAAAATATAACTCGCGACCCAACTGGGCCACGGCCCAACTGGCCGCACAGCCAGCCGGGCCACCTAACCCCTATACCCCCTGGTCCACCCCCGCAAACCCTAAACCGCACCCACTCACCCCCCACGTCGCTAATCCCCTCCTCCCGATCCAGAATTGGATCGGGGCTCGACGACCTGATGCCACTAGACCTCGCCGTCGCCCTATGCCGCCCGCCGACGCCGCACGGAGCCTGCGTCGCTCGCGTCCTCATCGGAGCTGGCCTGCCGACCCCGACCTCGCCGTGGCCTCCTCGTCCCCTCCCCGCATCACTACCTCGCGCCTCGCCGACCCTCTGAACCCCTGCAATGCCCGTGAGCCGCCGCCCTTCCCTCCTCCCCTTCCCCGTCTCGCGCTCCGCTTCCCCCTGCTGCTCCTTCGCCGCGCTACCGCACTCGCCCCGTCCCTGCTCGCCGTTGCCCCGGCGCGGCTTTGCCCTGCCGCCAGCAGCTGCTCCCCGCGCCCTCCTGACCACGCGTGCGCACCCCCGCAGCCCAGCGCTCGCCCGCTGCCGCCAGTCGCCTGCCTGCGCGTGGCTGCCCCTTCCCCAGTCGCGGCCTCGCTCATCCCGGTTGGCGCCCGCCGCCTCGTGCCCGCCGCAGTCCCGAGCTCCACCACCGCCCCGCTCACTGACGCGCCGCCACTGCCCTCACGCACCGGCTCCGCCCCTGCCCCGCTTTGCGCTGGCCTCGCCGTGCCATTGCCTCTCGCCGGCGACTGCCCCGCGCAGTGGCCTCGTGCTCGCCTACCGCCCCCTCTGCTTGCCTCCAGTCGCCGCCCGTCGGAGCCACGCGCCGGCGCCCGACAGCTTCCTCCACCACGGCGCATGGCCCCGGCCGCGCCCGGTGGCCTCGTCCGCACCATCGCGCCCGTTCGGGCTATGCCCGTTGCCCGCACACCCGCTAGGCCTCTGGGCCACTGACTGCTGGGGCCCAGCCCCAGTAAAAACGAAAAAGGGAATTTAACAATAAATAAAATAATAAATAAAATATTAATTAATTAATTAACTTAATTAATTCTGTTTATAGATAACTAATTAAACTTAATTAGCTTGCTAACTAAACCAACTAATTGTTAATTTGTTAAAAGTCCATGACAGCTGGGACCCACACGTCAGTTTGACTCAGTTAATCCCTGTTGACTACTGACATCATGATGATGTTAATAACCACTATTCTGAATAATGTTGATTTAAAATAATTAAATAAATCCTCAAATTGATTTAAATCTTTTAAAATTAATATAAAATAAATCGTAGTTCGGATGGAAAAACTTTGTACATGAAAGTTGCTAAGAACGACAAGACGAATCCGGTTACGCAGCCCGTTTGTCCGCCACACACCCCTAGCATAGCGAACACGTAACTTTCCCCCTCTGATTTTTCTGTCCGAAAACGTGAAACATCGGGGATACTTTTCCGGATGTTTCCCCCTTCGCTGGTAGCACCTAGTACTGCGTTAGGTCACCCCAAGCACCGCGTATTGCCATGTTATGCTTTGTGATGCTTTGATTGTTCTGTTATTTATTGTGTTCCCCCTCCGCTACTTCTTTCCGGTAGACCCCGAGACCGCGGTTGAACCTGTGATCGACTACTTCACCTTCGAGGGTCCATTTTTGTCTGCAGAGCAACCAGGCAAGCCCTCCCTTGCTCACCAGATATCGCATATTCTTCTCTCTACTGCTTGCATTAGAGTAGTGTAGCATGTTACTGCTTTCCATTAATCCTATTCTGTTGCATAGCCTGTCATTGTTGCTACAGTTGTACCTTACCTGCATTCCTAAATGCTTAGTATAGGATGCTAGTTTATCATCAGTGGCCCTACATTCTTGTCCGTTTGTCATGCTATACTATCGGGCCGTGATCACTAGGGAGGTGATCACGGGTATATAGCTATGTACATATACATGATACATGTGATGACTAAAGACAGGTCGGCTCGTAGAGTACCCGTGAGTGATTCACAGATTGGGGGCTGAAAGGACCTTTGTCCCGACGGCCCTCTGGGTGGATCTTTATGGCGGAGCGACAGGGCAGGTTGAGACCACCCTGGCCCTGGTCGGCGTTCGCGGTTACTTCAAGATAACACGCTTAACGAGATCTTGGTATTTGATCTGAGTCTGACCACTGGCCTATACGCACCAACCAACTACGCAGGAACAGTTATGGGCACTCGACGTCGTGGTATCAGTTGATGCCTTCATGACGTCAGCGACTGAGCGGCACGCGCCAGGTTGAACCGCGTAACGCAACTTCCTTTGTAATGGAGGTTGCTAGGTCTGCTCACCGGCCGCGTACGCAACGTGCATGTGTGCAAGGGGCGATTGGCCTAGACCCATGCGCCATAGGATTTAGACCGGCGTGATGACCTTTATGTTGTGCCTAGGTAGGACTGCGACGTGTTGATCTTCCGAGGCCGGGCATGACCCAGGAAAGTCTGTCCGGCCAAAGGGGATCGAGCGTGTTGGGAAATGTGATGCACCCCTATAGGGAAGTTTATCTATTCGAATAGCCGTGTCCCTCGGTAAAAGGACGACCCGGAGTTGTACCTTGACCTTATGACAACTAGAATCAGATACTTAATAAAACACACCCTTTCAAGTGCCAGATACAACTCGGTGATCGCTCTCTCACAGGGCGACGAGGGGAGGATCGTCGGTAGGATTATGCTATGCGATGATACTTGGTTAACTTACCATCTACTCTCTTCTACTGCTTCAAGATGGAGGTGGCCAGAAGCGTAGTCTTCGATAGGACTAGCTATCCCCCTCTTATTCCGGCATTGTGCAATTCAGTCCACATATACTACCCCTTTCATTGATACCAATGCATATGTAGTGTAGCTGCTTGCTTGCGAGTACTTTGGATGAGTACTCACGGTTGCTTTGCTCCCCCTTTTCCCCCTTTCTATACCCAGTTGTTGCGACCAGACGTTGGAGTCCAGGAGCCAGACGCCACCATCGACGACGACTCTTACTACACTGGAGGTGCCTACTACTATGTGCAAGCCGCTGACGATGACCAGGAGTAGTTTAGGAGGATCTCAGGCAGGAGGCCTGCGCCTCTTTCGATATGTATCCCAGTTTGTGCTAGCCATCTTATGACAACTTGTTTACTTATGTCTGTACTCAGATATTGTTGCTTCTGCTGACTTGTCTATGATCGAGCTCTTGTATTCGAGCCCTCGAGGCCCCTGGCTTGTAATATGATGCTTGTATGACTTATGTTATTTGTAGAGTTGTGTTGTGATATCTTCCCGTGAGTCCCTGATCTTGATCATACATGTTTGCGTGTATGATTAGTGTACGATTGAATCGGGGGCGTCACAAGTTGGTTTCAGAGCCGACTGCCTGTAGGAATCCCCCTTCTAACTCCTTGGCCGAAGTTGAGTCTAGTCATTGAAAAACTTTTTACTAACATGGTTGTGTGGGTTACGAGCCCACGCCGCCATTTGGGTGGTATTATGATCTTTTATTCCTCGACCTATACTCTGGGACTCTGATCTCTCCTCTATTCATGTTAAATGAATTTTGCTAAATCTGACATTAGGATCTCGTGATCACTTTCACCCGGAGAGCATCTTATTACCGATGGTCGACTGCTGTACTAGAAGATTCCGAGGATACTCTATGATGTTCTTCTAAGACTTTGTGCCCGTTGCTTTTTTAATTCCCTACCATCGAAATGTCCCTATGGATAAATACAAGCACTTGTCGTTCTTACTTTTATTCTCAGTTGATCTTGTTATTACAAGATACCCCGAAATTCTCTCTATTGATACAAGAATACCTTGTGCCTACTGCCTTGCAGTTCTTTACCACATGAATACCCCTGCAAATAATTACTCGCACTTATCGAGTATTCATCCATCCCCAGTTGTTCATATGTTTCATACGATACTTTGAAATACTATCCGATCTTTCGAGAATCCTCTTTAAAACTATTGCTCTGCATATACTTGTCTGCTTGCATTATGGATGCTTCCCATAGGTCTAGCAACATTCATTAGTCTCCTTTGACACCGTCATTTTGATCCTATTGATTCAACATGTGTGCGAATGCACGCAATCATCGGTTGATCCTTTTAAAATTATCTTTCCGGCTGAGATGTCATTTTGAACATGAGCTGGTTATCGACCAATCAAATTGTCATCGATTGTACCCCTAAGCCTATTCAACTTCTCCATTCTTAATAAGACCATTGGCTTCTGATCCCTTGATTTGGAAATGATAATTCCTTTGCATTTGAGCTTTGAATCAGTCAGTTGTTTCTATAATCCGATGCCTTTTCATTCCTTCTTCCTATGATAGAGTACCGATACTCGCATCAGCTCCATTGTAGACCACAAGACCCCCTTGTTGGATTATTATCCGACAGTGTCCTTCCTATTCAATAACCTTGTGAGCCTTTCCATGGGTATATAATGCCTTTGGTAATTTGTATCCTCTGCATTGATAACCATACTGTACTTTCGAGCTTGTATTATTTTCTCCGAAGTTTGTGGTATATGTTCCTAAGATGCCCCGATGGGTTGAACCGGCGCCTTCCCTAATCTGTGTGAACCCGAAAGATTTCACGGGTCATACTTATCTGGTATTGCACCAGGTAAAACTTTCAACAACTAATGTCATTTTCTAAATACGAGAGGTGAATGGAAGGTTATGCATTGAGGAAGCGGGAGTCGACCTTGAACCTTTGTGTTCATGCCCATGGACACGATGTAGATCCTATCCTGGAAGCTTCTTATAATAATAACTATTTCCTTGATATAATATCCTTTGGTATCGGTGAATTGATCCTTTGCAATCGTGGTTCCGACCATATGTTCTTCTTTGATCCCATTTCTCGCGCAAGTTTAAGCACTTGTCTTCTGTGGATCAATACACCTATCTGATGACCCATAAGTGTAGGGGATCTATCGTAGCCTTTTTGATAAGTAAGAGTGTTGAACCCAACGAGGAGCAGAAGGAAATGATAAGCGGTTTTCAGCAAGGTATTTTCTACAAGCACTGAAATTATCGGTAACAGATAGTTTTGTGATAAGGTAATTTGTAACGGGTAACAAGTGATAAAAGTAAATAAGGTGCAGCAAGATGGCCCAATCCTTTTTGTAGCAAAGGACAAGCCTGGACAAACTCTTATATAAAGGAAAGCGCTCCCGAGGACACATGGGAATTATTGTCAAGCTAGTTTTCATCACGCTCATATGATTCACGTTCGGTACTTTGATAATTTGATATGTGGGTGGACCGGTGCTTGGGTACTGTCCTTACTTGGACAATCATCCCACTTATGATTAACCCCTATTGCAAGCATCCGCAACTAAAACAGAAGTATTAAGGTAAACCGAACCATAGCACGAGACATATGGATCCAAATCAGCCCCTTACGAAGCAACGCATAAACTAGGGTTTAAGCTTCTGTCACTCTAGCAACCCATCATCTACTTAGTACTTCCCAATGCCTTCCTCTAGGCCCAAATAATGGTGAAGTGTCATGTAGTCGACGTTCACATGACACCACTAGAGGAAAGATAACATACATCTCATCAAAATATCGAACGAATACCAAATTCACATGACTACTTATAGCAAGACTTCTCCCATGTCCTCAGGAACAAACGTAACTACTCACCAAGCATATTCATGTTCATAATCAGAGGGGCATTAATATGCATAATGGATCTGAACATATGATCTTCCACCAAGTAAACCAACTAGCATCAACTACAAGGAGTAATTAACACTAATAGCAACCCACGGGTACCAATCTGAGGTTTGGATACAAAGATTGGATACAAGAGATGAACTAGGGTTTGATATGAGATGGTGCTGGTGAAGATGTTGATGGAGATTGACCCCCTCCCAATGAGAGGATCGTTGGTGATGATGATGGTGATGATTTCCCCCTCCCAGAGGGAAGTTTCCCCGGCAAAACAGCACCACCGGAGCCCTAGATTGGTTCCGCCTCGTGGCGGCGGAGTTTCGTCCCGTGAGCTTGCTTATGATTTTTTTCCTCAACGAAAGACTCCATATAGTCAAAGATGGGCATCAGAGGGCCACCAGGGGGCCCACGAGGCAGGGGGTGCGCCCCCGCCCTTATGGACGGTGGGTGCCCCCCTCTGGTACTTCTTTCTCCCAATATTTTTTATATATACTGAAAACAATTCCCGTGGAGTTTCAGGACTTTTGGAGATGTGCAGAATAGGTCTCTAATATTTGCTCCTTTTCCAGCCCAGAATTCCAGCTGCCGGCATTCCCCCTCTTCATGTAAACCTTATAAAATAAGAGAGAAAAGGCATAAGTATTGTGACATAATGTGTAATAACAGCCCATAGTGCAATAAATATCGATATAAAAGCATGATGCAAAATGGACGTATCAACTCCCCCAAGCTTAGACCTCGCTTGTCCTCAAGCAAAAGCCGAAATCGAAAAATATGTCCACATGTTTAGAGATAGAGGTGTCGATAAAATAAAATACGGGCATGAGGGCATCATGATCATTTTTAGAACAACAACATATACATATATTGTCATATGATCTCTTATGCTAAAGTAACAATTCAATCACAATTTCAAGTGTGAATCATAAACTTCATTGAGAACTAACAAACTATAATCTCAGTCATTGAGGCAACTGCAATTTATCATAACATCAGAATGAGTCAATAAGAGCTTTTTAGCAAGTCCACATACTCAACTATCATTTAGTCTTTCACAATTGCTAACACTCACACAATATTTATGGGTATGAAGTTTTAATCGGACACAGAGAAAGCTAGGGGCTTATAGTTTTGCCTCCCAACCTTTTACCTCAAGGGTAATGTCAACAATAATAGTTCATGAAAACTTACATCCGATTAGCTATATATATCAGGATCTTTCCAACACATTGTTCTTGCCAAATGATAAAAAGTAAAAAGAAAAGGTGAAGATCACCGTGACTCTTGCATGAAGTATAAGACAAGAATAAAAGATAGGTCTTTCGCAGAGGGAAGCAGAGGTTGTCATATGCTTTTATGGTTGGATGCACAAAATCTTAATGCGAAAGAACGTCACTTTATATTGCCACTTGTGATATGGACCTTTATTATGCAATCCATCGCTTTTATTTCTTCCACATCACAAGATCGTATAAAGCTTATTTTCTCCGCACTAATAAATCATACATATTTACAGAGCAAATTTTTATTGCTTGCAACGATGACAACTTACTTGAAGGATCTTACTCAATCCATAGGTAGATATGGTGGACTCTCATGGCAAAACTGGGTTTAAGGATATTTGGAAGCACAAGTAGTATGTCTACTTGGTGCAAAGAAATTGGCTAGCAAGAGAGGGAAAGGCAAGCTCAACATGGTGGATGATCCATGACAATATAATTTATCTCAGATGCAAGAAAACATAACCCATTACGTTGTCTTCCTTGTCCAGCATCAACTCTTTAGCATGTCATATTTTAATGAGTGCTCACAATCATAAAAGATGTCCAAGATAGTATATTTAAATGTGAAAACCTCTCTTTCTTTATTACTTCCTATTAATTGCAACGATGACCAAACCTATGTTTGTCAACTCTCAACAATTTTTATTCATCATACTCTTTATATGTGAAGTCATTACTCTCCATAAGATCCATATGATCTCTTTATTTCTTTTTATTTCTTGTCTTTTATTCTATTCCCTCAAGATCATAGCAAAATAATCAAGCCCTTGACTCAACACTAATCTTTATTATATATATATAGCTCACAGACTCGATTACATAGAAGGATCGTAAAGCAAAACTCACAACTAGATCATACTAAAACTTTATTCTACTAGATCAAGATATTACCAAAAGGATCGAACTAAGAAAAACGGTAAAGATAAAAGTGTGATGGCGATACGACACCGGGGCACTCCCCCAAGGTTGGCAGTTGCCAAGGGGAGTGCCCATACGGATGTGTTTATGCCTCCTTCCTCAGAGGTGGTGATGATGGAGTTGTTGATGATGTGGGCTTGTCGTCCATCTTCCAAGGCATAGGCTCACCATCATAGAAGGATGATCGAGTCTCCGGGATCCTCAAATCTACAGCCCAACTCATCCTCTTGAATCTATATTCATACTCACAGTTTTGGTTTTGCAGGTCATAGATCTGGGCTTGGAGGCGCTCAATTTTCTCGTGAAGCTTGAATAAACCTGGGAATAGTTTGACATCCATACTAAACCCAGCCCAAACCATATGACTACACCTCCAGGAACCAAACCAAACCAAACCAAAATAATTAAGCTAGCATCCAAACCAAACCAAACCACATGCGCTTTCCACCCAGACCAATCCAAACCATATGCCATTTATGGATTCAACCCATAGTTTCAATCCATGGACAAAGAATAAGAGTAGCAAACCAGTTTTACTAGGAAAAGGATAGCTTGCTGACTAGCTAAGTAGCCGTTGGATGTTACAGCATGGGGTCTAGAATTATTACACAGAATGGATGTGACAATGGAATTTTACATAGTTGTTGAATGTTAACTCAGTTACAGAATGAATTTTACATAGTTGCTGGACTTGATCTCCCTTTTCTGAATGGTTTCTTCTACCCTGGCTTTCTTCTTGATACCTGAGTATATTAACAAGTACATCAGAATGATATTCAAGTTGTCACTGTGATCAATTATGTGCATAGCAATCACGACACTTTAACACGACCATATCTCACTAGCAGAACACAGATTTCTTCAATTCAAAAAATTTGCAGGCTTAGAAGAATATCACTTCTATGGTTGCTACACTCTGTTTTTGTCTTCACATGGAAAACAAGAATTCCCTATGGATGCTTCTAAAAAAACAAAAAACTAGACATCCATCACATCCCTGTCATTATACACTGTTAGTATGTGGTCAAATGAAGAGAATTTTTGTGACGGGAAAGCAGAGTATTTTGACCAAAGATGTCAGGACCCCGATTCCAAGTCACATCGATCTAGCCGGTAACACCTCATATCACTTTGTGGCCTCACGCACGGTATTCCACGGGTGTCGCCTTACCATGGCCCGAGACCGTTTGCGCCTTTTGGCTCACGTATATGATAGTGTCGCTAGCTTCCATATGACAGAGAACCCGGGCCGACATGGCTAGTCGTCAAACCAAAGCAGCACTAACCTATGGGGACAGGCATACATGAATCACATCGAGCATGTCGGTCAGCAGCGTGTGAATCCGGGCTGTAGCACTGGGCTAACAAGACTCCGGGAACCCGGGCTGTAGCAGGCTAGGCAGGACTCCGAATGTCACCGCGTGATATTTCCCCGAAGGGACAGACACAGGAACGAAGTGAAACACATGCCGGCCAGTCAAGTGTCCTGAGCAGTAGTGCTGGGCTAACAGGACTCCGGTGAACCGGGCTGTAGAGGACTACTATGGCTCATGGAAGCACTAGACTACATTTCCCCATAAGAGAGGCTGCCAAGGATAAACATCTAGATTGTCGGATCCCACACATACCAAGCATTTCAATCATACACACAATATGCTCGATATGTGTAAATACAACATGGCATCACAACATAACTCTACAACTCAAGTATTTATTCATTAGGCTCCGAGGAGCGAGATATTACAAACATGGGTCTCATGACCCAACAATCATAGCATACAATTCGAAGCACATGCGGAAGCTTAACATGTCTGAGTACAGACATCTACAAATGAAAAGGCTAAGAAGCCTGACTAACTACCAGATCCTGCCGAGGGCACAAGATCGTAGCTGAAGTGTCAAGCTAACGTCGAAGTCCACCGGAACTACTAGCGAGACTGAAGTCTCTCTCTGCAAAACATAAATTAAGCAAACGTGAGTACAAAGGTACTCAGCAAGACTTACATCAAAACTAGCTACATATGCATCGGTATCAACAAGGGGTGGTGGTGGTGGTGGAGTTTAACTGCAGCAAGCCAGCTTTGACTCAGTGGCTAACCTGAACTACGACTGCAAGCAACTCTTTTGAGGTGGCGCACACGAGTCCACATATTCACCATTCAATACACCACTATGGAACCGCTCCCGTCTCCCTACGAGAAGGCCATCCATAGCACTCACACTTATCTTGCGAGTTTTAGAGTATCCACTTTCACTTGTCTATGAACTATGCAAGGGGTCCAAGTTTCCATATCCGAGGAATCCGGCTATTCGAATAGATAATGATAACCCTGCAGGGGTGTACTTCTTCACACACGCTCCCACCACTTACCACCATATACACGTCATGTATCTCGGCAACCTTCAAGCAGAAGCCTGGCGAGGGTGTCGGCCACGGCCTACCTAAACACTTAAGTCTCTAGTCCAGGTTTATCGCCTATCCAGGTTCCATCCGCAGGGAGTCCGACCGAGGTTTCCACATACGGCCCCGAACGATGTGAACAGGGTTCCCGAGACACCAAACGGGTGCCCGGTACACCGTGCCATGGTGTATCTACCGCAACATAGCCCACCCCTAGGGTCAGCGCTACGCACGGCCGCCAACACATAACCTACAAACACCAGAAACTAGTTGCAACTTCTGGACAGAGTACTAGGGTGATTAAGAAGCCGAGAGGGTCAATTAAGGATCCCAATGAGTGGTAGTAGCTGTTCATGGATCACAGGCAGGGTTAGCTTGGGCCAGGGTGGTCTAAGACGTCGGCGGTGGCAACGGCAACGGCGGCCGGAGTTCAGCCAAGCTCGGGGGCGAGGCTATGGTGGCCGTGGGGTTGCATTCTTGGCTCCCACGACACCTACATGGCATGGCGAGCACGTGGGTGAGCTCGGTTGGAGGCTACAGTGACCGTGGCCACGGCGGTGAGGAGCTCAGGCGGCGGCATGATTCGGTCATCGTCGAAACGATGGCTGCGGTGAGAAGCTGAGCATGGGAGCAAGGGGAGGAGGTGGAGAAGCTCACAGCGAGGCCGGAGGAGGTCTCAGCGGCTCGGGGAAAGTCCGGTGCAGGCGGAACATCAAAGACAATCTCCGGCGATCCGAGGAGGAAGACGATGGTGGGACGGCGATGCAGAGCTCCCGGTGAGGCGTAGCTCAACGGGGAGAAAGAGGGCATCGTGGCTGAGCTTCTTGACTCATCGGCAGGGCGAGGGGTGGTCGATGGCCGTGGTAAATTGCATCGGCGACGGCGAGCTCCGCTCGGGTGTGCTCGAGAGAGGGAGCAGAGGGCGAGGGGGAGAGCAGAGAGTGAGGGAGAGGAGCGAGGGGGGACCAGGGGGTTGCGTGGCGTCGTGGAGGCGTCTAGGCCCTCGGCGGCAAGCAGGAGGTGGCTTGCAGTGGCCGTGCGCGTGCCGGCGTGTGGTGGCCTCGCACCTCGGTCCTTCTGGCAGAGGAAGGAGAAGACACGGGTGCCCCTGGTGGGCTGGGCCGCCAGCTGGGCCACCAGGTGGGCTGGAAGGCCTGGTAGTTTGGCCCAGGTAGATCTCTCTGTT
Source organism: Triticum aestivum (assembly GCF_018294505.1). NCBI lineage: Eukaryota > Viridiplantae > Streptophyta > Magnoliopsida > Poales > Poaceae > Triticum > Triticum aestivum. Next base: position 464,636,778 of record NC_057803.1, on the reverse strand, counting down.
TTTTTAATTCTGTTTTCTATTTATGTTATTTTGTTTTGATTTAGTTTATAACCCAAATCATTTTAATAAATCCTGAAAATAATTGTGGGCATTAAATGAATTATTACAGAGGCCCTTAACTATTTTTAGAATTATTGGAGCATTTTAAAAATATTAATGGTATTTAGATGCCCCAATTCAAATACAATATGGGTTATTCAAAAATCCAGAATGGCCTAAAAATATGTGCATCATTTTTTGCAGAGGTTTTCACCTTTATCAAAAATAATGAACTTTTCTAAAGGGCATTCTGGGTTCATTGAAAATATTTTTATTTTGATCCTAATTGCATTTCATTTAGTGCTAGGGCTTGTCATTCCCATTTCAAATTTTCAAACAAATATAGACATGATGCATGGATGCTTATGATACTAATTGCAATCAAATTCTAGGGCTGTGACAACTCGCCCCCACTAAACAAGAATCTCATCCCGAGATTCAAGACGCGAGGTAAGAAGATAGAGGGGATACACAGCTAACACGACCTTCACGATCCAGACGTCTTTCTCGAGGATGTTGATTCATTGCATCACCTTGATCTCGACGTCTTGCTTTGAGAACTACATCCAACATGACAACGAGTAGAAAGGGAGAATTTAAGAAGAATCGACCTCCCTGAGGTTCGAGCAACTTAGGATCATCTTAATGATCACAAGATCAACTCATGGAATGAGACATAGTAACATCTCTTGAGCTGAGACACGAAGCATACACCTAGAGGGATGGAGTGAAACGGATGGTGAAGGTTCACTAGGTAGGCAACAATTCCATACTCGAATAAGATGGAGCATGAATTTCAAAGTACAAGAAGATATTTGCCATGATTTCGCAACGTGATACCTCGGGGAAGGTGACTCGTAGAATTATTCCCTTAAGTGGCAAAAAAATTACTTTTGATTCAGAGATCATTGAAACTCCTTATGCCAGCCTAAGGCATCACAATCGATCATTTGAAAGAGTTCGAAGAAATGATATACTTGGACTAGAAAGGATGATGTGGACTCCCTTGTTGAAGACAACACAATGGATGGTTTTGCTTATCATCGGAAATGGATGGAACCCATGGTAAGTCCACTTTTGAAGATGATCCTGAACATCAACTATTAAGGTGCAAGCTGGGAACAAAATGCAAATGTTGGGAATGATTCTGGTAACTGGGGAAAAACTCAACAGTCGAGAGTGAGTCCACTGTTTGAAAAGGTTATAACATAACCTAGGAAGCTGGAAGCAAATCCCAGTTAACGCAAATGGTAAAACCTAGTGCTTGCGCGTGCTCTCAAGAACTTGAGCATTTTCATATTCATCAGGGTTCTACCAACATCCGAGTCGAGGATCCTGGCAACACAACATACCACCATGATGACTAGTGATGGATGATGCGGATACAAAGGAAGATAACACCTTCTCAGATCTTCCCTTAGCAAGGCTAAGGAAACAGAATCTGGACGATCGACCGAGAGACATTTAGCACTCCACTTCTAATGTTCTCCTTGATGTGCTAGCATAATCCATTTATAGATATGGTTTGATATCTAGAACATCAAGTAAAAGGTCGGACTTTGGAAGCTCAAGAATCCATAAGGAATAAATACGGAGGCAGATCCTGCGAGATCTTAATGGGGAGGTGACCAACTTCTTTAACCAAGGTACTACAATAATAGGCCTTCCGGCTAGGTGTGTTGGCCATGGCATCCACATTACCGGTTACAGAGAGACCAACATTATAGTTCTTGGAGTACGTTCCAACCATCATATCTGCCTGAGATTCAGATCTAGTTGGTGTTAGGATATTCCAGACCCATCTAGTCTAGAAAGAAATGGGAGTTTGCAACACAATTTGACGAGATGACGTTGCGAGATTCTCGGGTAATGACTATGATAGGAAGCTCCAAAACATGAGCTGGTCCTGCTACAAACTTGTGAACATGCTATCAAAGACGAGCATGACCACGTAGTAGTCTTATAGTAAAACACTATCGAGTTCAGGTGGGGAACCATCATCAAGGATTTTGAAGTCTTTACGCAAGTCCATGGATTAGATCCCAAGCATAGACTCCTTTTCCTTGAACAAGTCAATCAGTGGCTTGGTGTGCTAGGAACACATATGGAGTGGAGGTAATTAATCTACCAAACCATAGAATACTTCGCATGTATGCATGACTGATTTGAGATGATTCCAAGGGAAAACAAAACAACCTTTCTCAAACTCACGGCGGTAACTTGCACCAAGTGCACATGAATTCGAGGAAGTCACTTCTTCCATCCAAGCATAAGCTTCATGAATGGAACACGAAGGCATTGCTTATAAAGTTTCAAACACTAGGTCGATGTTCACCATGAGTCATGGGGGAGACAAAATGCTATTGATGGGCTCAACAACAACTCATCGGAATTTCCATATCACTAGACTTCCACCATCATGTGAACACGATGATAGTATTGGTTAGACCAAAAGAGGTAATGGTGTATGCTCGAGGAATCAACCACGGGTATAACAACATTACGAACATCGTTGGTTCTGAGTTGACTTGACGATAGTCCATACTCAAGTCAAGGTTTTGACAAGGCAATAAATCCAACAACTGATCACGGGGATCAGTCGATGAAGATATCATCTATCTTCAACACACACACACACACACACACACACCAGGATATCCCTTAACATGAACTAAGTCAGACAAGCTTCCATCTTCCAACTCTCCAAATTGTTGTTTAGCTCAACCAACTAACAAAGGGATATCCAACACAGATTCTTGGAGAAGGGGTGATTTATAAAAAAACCAACTTGATCACAAACTCAACATAGCGGTCAGGTGACAGCCAGGTAATACTTCCGAGAAGATCTTCGGAAAATCACGAACCACCGATATGTTATTAAGCTCGAGAACAATCTTGCTTTTCAGGCAAGATGATATGGTCAAGGAGCGAGGGATTGTCACAATCCTAACTCCTTGGTCGATGAGTGCACCCGGAAATATGGACTAGGTAGCATGATCAATCTTAGAACGGTAGTTCAATAACCAACACGCTAAGAATGAGAAATTGTCCATTTACTACCAAGCAACAAGTTGCTCGGACTATTGATTTCACACATCACGATTCATTTGTCGGCATTCTGGTTGAGACAACACGGGACCGAGGAATGAAAAATGATGGCAAGAGGTATCACTGCGTCAAGAATTCATGAGAGATGGTGCAATTTTCATGACAATACTGACATAAAGGGGTAATACTCCAGGGTAGAACAGAGTCAAAAGCTGGATTGCCATTTTGATCTGCGGAATACAACTTCTTTGACCCAACCCTAGATATGGATGAGGTACTGGAGTTTGTTTCTCCTAGTCATTCCAGAATAGAATGACTTGACAGACCACAAGAATAAAAGGCATCGATAGCACGAGTGCACGACTACTCCTGACTACAAATTGATAGATGGACGTCAGAAAACAACTAATGAGAGACAACTCTAAGAACATATGATTTTCTGAGTTATGGATGCATGGATTAGCATGTCGAAGGAGTTCGACATATTTCTTCCGGATAACCCATGCAGGAAGGTAGGGTTGGCAGAGTCATAACATAGAATGGAGAACTCATTAGGAGCGCTCTGTCGTGACCTTTTGGTTCAAAAGAACTCCTGCCAAGAATGGTCCATGATAATTGGAAGAAGGATGTACCACGAACCTCGAGGACTATCGCAAGGGTTACTAATAACCTAAAGGATCTAGCAACACTATCAACATGAGATAAGTAGGGTGAATCTCGGGTTCAGAACCCATGAATAGAATACCTACCACTACATGGCATCACGGGATGCTTTCAAGAATGGTGGCCAAAATCATCACACCAGGAACACATGACATAGCTAGATTACTAGGTGACTCCCTAAAACACCTAGGGTCATAATAATAGCTCCAACATATATGTCAAGGCAATGGAGTACCTCAACAGAATGATTAGTGTGGATAAACTGGCCCAAAAGAACGTCGGTAACGGAAGAAGGAATTTGCAAATGCATCAGACTAGTTAGAAACCTGGGATGACTCGGACAGCATAATGGCTGTAAATGCTCAAAATGATTTGAGACATCCTGCAAAATGGTGGAATAACCACTCAACAACACAAAATCAAGGTTCTGAGATCAACTGTCAACATACGGAAGTAGTAGGAACGGAACTGAAGCTTGAAACTATCAATTCTATAAATCTATGGATTAGTAGCATGTCATCCTGATAGATAGAAGAGAAGGCCTAATTCTTAATCCCCGTAGAAAAGAAGAGGTTGACTCATATCAGAAGGGCATAGGATAAAGGAGTAAAAAGAGCCTTACATTCCCTTCCACAATCAATTCCCTTACATAACTAAAGCATTTCTAGACTCGACTTAGACCAGTTTGGCTTGGTAATCCTACAGGTCGTCAGGCTCTGATACCAAAGCTGCCAGGACCCCGATTCCAAGTCACATCGATCTAGCCGGTAACACCTCATATCACTTTGTGGCCTCACACACGATATTCCACGGGTGTCGCCTTACCATGGCACGGGACCGTTTGCGCCTTTTGGCTCACGTATATGATAGTGTCGCTAGCTTCCATATGACAGAGAACCCGGGCCGACATGGCTAGTCGTTAACCCAAAGCGGCACTAACCTATGGGGACAGGCATACATGAATCACATCGAGCATGTCGGTCAGCAGCGTGTGAATCCGGGCTGTAGCACTGGGCTAACAGGACTCCGGGAACCCGGGCTGTAGTAGGCTAGGCAGGACTCCGGATTTCACTGCGTGACGTTTCCCCGAAGGGACAGACACAGGAACGAAGTGAAACACATGCCGGACAGTCATGTGTCCTGAGCAGTAGTGCTGGGCTAACAGGACTCCGGTGAACCGGGCTGTAGCGGACTACTATGGCTCATGGAAGCACTAGACTACATTTCCCCATAAGAGAGGCTGCCAAGGATAAACATCTAGATTGTCGGATCCCACACATACCAAGCATTTCAATCATACACACAATATGCTCGATATGTGTAAATACAACATGGCATCACAACATAACTCTACAACTCAAGTATTTATTCATTAGGCTCCGAGGAGCGAGATATTACAAACATGGGTCTCATGACCCAACAATCATAGCATACAATTCAAAGCACATGCGGAAGCTTAACATGTCTGAGTACAGACATCTACAAATGAAAAGGCTTAGAAGCCAGACTAACTACCAGATCCTGCTGAGGGCACAAGATCGTAGCTGAGGTATCAAGCTAACGTCGAAGTCCACGCGAAACTTCTAGCGAGACTGAAGTCTCTCTCTGCAAAACATAGATTAAGCAAACGTGAGTATAAAGGTACTCAGCAAGACTTACATCAGAACTAACTACACATGCATCGGTATCAACAAGGGGGGGGGGTGGTGGTGGTGGATTTTAACTGCAGCAAGCCAGCTTTGACTTAGTGGCTAACCTGAACTACGACTGCAAGCAACTCTTTTGAGGTGGCGCACACGAGTCCACATATTCACCATTCAATACACCACTATGGAACCACTCCCGTCTCCCTACGAGAAGGCCATCCATAGCACTCACACTTATCTTTCGAGTTTTAGAGTATCCACTTTCACTTGTCTATGAACTATGCAAGGGGTCCAAGTTTCCATATCCGAGGAATCCGGCTATTCGAATAGATAATGATAACCCTGCAGGGGTGTACTTCTTCACACACGCTCCCACCACTTACCACCATATACACGTCATGTATCTCGGCAACCTTCAAGCGGAAGCCTGGCGAGGGTGTCGGCCACGGCCTACCTAAACACTTAAGTCTCTAGTCCAGGTTTATCGCCTATCCAGGTTCCATCCGCAGGGAGTCCGACCGAGGTTTCCACATACGGCCCTGAACAATGTGAACAGGGTTCCCGAGACACCAAACGGGCGCCCAGTACACCGTGCCATGGTGTATCTACCGCAACATAGCCCACCCCTAGGGTCAGCGCTATGCACGGCCGCCAACACATAACCTACAAACACCAGAAACTAGTTGCAACTCCTGGACAGAGTACTAGGGTGATTAAGAAGCCGAGAGGGTCAATTAAGGATCCCAATGAGTGGTAGTAGCTGTTCATGGATCACAGGCAGGGTTAGCTTGGGCCAGGGTGGTCTAAGACGTCGGCGGTGGCAACGGCAACGGCGGCCGGAGTTCAGCCAAGCTCAGGGGCGAGGCTATGGTGGCCGTGGGGTTGCGTGCTTGGCTCCCACGGCACCTACATGGCATGGCGAGCACGTGGGTGAGCTCAGTTGGAGGCTACGATGACCGTGGCCACGGCGGTGAGGAGCTCAAGCGGCGGCGCGATTCGGTCATCGTCGAAACGATGGCTGCGGTGAGAAGCTGAGCACGGGAGCAAAGGGAGGAGGTGGAGAAGCTCACAGCGAGGCCGGAGGAGGTCTCAGCGGCTCGGGGAAAGTCCGGTGCAGGCGGAACAGCGAAGACAATCTCCGGCGATCCGAGGAGGAAGACGATGGCGGGACGGCGATGCAGAGCTCCCGGTGAGGCATAGCTCGACGGGGAGAAAGAGGGCGTCGTGGCGGAGCTTCTTGACTCATAGGCAGGGCGAGGGGTGGTCGGTGGCCGTGGTAAATTGCGTCGGCGACGGCGAGCTCCGCTCGGGTGTGCTCGAGAGAGGGAGCAGAGGGCGAGGGGGAGAGCAGAGAGTGAGGGAGAGGAGCGAGGGGGGACCAGGGGGTTGCGTGGCGTCGTGGAGGCGTCCAGGCCCTCGGCGGCAAGCAGGAGGTGGCTTGCGGTGGCCGTGCGCGTGCCGGCGTGCGGTGGCCACGCACCTCAGTCCTTCTGGCAGAGGAAGGAGAAGACACGGGTGCCCCTGGTGGGCTGGGCCGCCAGCTGGGCCACCAGGGGGGCTGGAAGGCCTGGTAGGTTGGCCCAGGTAGATCTCTCTGTTTTTTAATTCGGTTTTCTATTTATGTTATTTTGTTTTGATTTAGTTTATAACCCAAATCATTTTAATAAATCCTGAAAATAATTGTGGGCATTAAATGAATTATTACAGAGGCCCTTAACTATTTTCAGAATTATTGGAGCATTTTAAAAATATTAATGGTATTTAGATGCCCCAATTCAAATACAATATGGGTTATTCAAAAATCCAGAATGGCCTAAAAATATGTGCATCATTTTTGGCAGAGGTTTTCACCTTTATAAAAAATAATGAACTTTTCTAAAGGGCATTCTGGGTTCATTGAAAATATTTTTATTTTGATCCTAATTGCATTTCATTTAGTGCTAGGGCTTGTCATTCCCATTTCAAATTTTCAAACAAATATAGACATGATGCATGGATGCTTATGATACTAATTGCAATCAAATTCTAGGGCTGTGACAACTCGCCCCCACTAAACAAGAATCTCGTCCCGAGATTCAAGACGCGAGGTAAGAAGACAGAGGGGATACACAGCTAACACGACCTTCACGATCCAGACGTCTTTCTCGAGGATGTTGATTCATTGCATCACCTTGATCTCGACGTCTTGCTTTGAGAACTACATCCAACATGACAACGAGTAGAAAGGGAGAATTTACGAAGAATCGACCTCCCTGAGGTTCGAGCAACTTAGGATCATCTTAATGATCACAAGATCAACTCATGGAATGAGACATAGTAACATCTCTTGAGCTGAGACACGAAGCATACACCTAGAGGGATGGAGTGAAACAGATGGCGAAGGTTCACTAGGTAGGCAACAATTCCATACTCGAATAAGATGGAGCATGAATTTCAAAGTAGCAAGAAGATATTTGCCATGATTTCGCAACGTGATACCTCGGGGAAGGTGACTCGTAGAATTATTCCCTTAAGTGGCAAAAAAAATTACTTTTGATTCGGAGATCATTGAAACTCCTTATGCCAGCCTAAGGCATCACAATCGATCATTTGAAAGAGTTCGAAGAAATGATATACTTGGACTAGACAGGATGATGTGGACTCCCTTGTTGAAGACAACGCAATGGATGATTTTGCTTATCATCAGAAATGGATGGAACCCATGGTAAGTCCACTTTTGAAGATGATCCTGAACATCAACTATTGAGGTGCAAGCTGGGAACAAAATGCAAATGTTGGGAATGATTCTAGTAACTGGGGAAAAACTCAACTATCGAGAGTGAGTCCACTGTTTGAAAAGGTTATAACATAACCTAGGAAGCTGGAAGGAAATCCCAGTTAACGCAAACGGTAAAACCTAGTGCTTGCGCGTGCTCTCAAGAACTTGAGCATTTTCATATTCATCAGGGTTCTACCAACATCCGAGTCGAGGATCCTGGCAACACAACATACCACCATGATGACTAGTGATGGATGATGCGGATACAAAGGAAGATAACACCTTCTCAGATCTTCCCTTAGCGAGGCTAAGGAAACAGAATCTGGACGATCGACCGAGAGACATTAAGCACTCCACTTCCAATGTTCTCCTTGATGTGCTAGCGTAATCCATTTATAGATATGGTTTGATATCTAGAACATCAAGTAAAAGGTCGGACTTCGGAAGCTCAAGAATCCATAAGGAATAAATACGGAGGCAGATCCTGCGAGATCTTAATGGGGAGGTGACCAACTTCTTTAACCAAGGTACTACAATAATAGGCCTTCCGGCTAGGTGTGTTGGCCACGACATCCACATTACCGGTTACAGAGAGGCCAACATTATAGTTCTTGGAGTACGTTCCAACCATCATATCTGCCTGAGATTCAAATCTGGTTGGTGTTAGGATATTCCAGACCCATCTAGTCTAGAAAGAAATGAGAGTTTGCAACACAATTTGACGAGATGACGTTGCGATATTCTCGGGTAATGACTACGATAGCAAGCTCCAAAACATGAGCTGGTCCTGCTACAAACTTGTGAACATGCTATCCAAGACGAGCATGACCACGTAGTAGTCTTATAGTAAAACACTATCGAGTTCAGGTGGGGAACCATAATCAAGGATTTTGAAGTCTTTACGCAAGTCCATGGATTAGATCCCAAGCATAGACTCCTTTTCCTTGAACAAGTCAATCAGTGGCTTGGTGTGCTAGGAACACATATGGAGTGGAGGTAATTAATCTACCAAACCATAGAATACTTCGCACGTATGCATGACTGATTTGAGATGATTCCAAGGGAAAACAAAACAACGTTTCCCAAACTCACGGCGGTAACTTGCACCAAGTGCACATGAATTCGAGGAAGTCACTTCTTCCATCCAAGCATAAGCTTCATGAACGGAACACGAAGGCATTGCTTATAAAGTTTCCAACACTAGGTTGATGTTCACCATGAGTCATGGGGGAGACAAAACGCTGTTGATGGGCTCAACAACAACTCATCGGAATTTCCATATCACTAGACTTCCACCATCATGTGAACACGATGATAGTATTGGTTAGACCAAAAGAGGTAATGGTGTATGCTCGAGGAATCAACCACGGGTACAACAACATTACGAACATCGTTGGTTCTGAGTTGACTTGACGATAGTCCATACTCAAGTCAAGGTTTTGACAAGGCAATAAATCCAACAACTGATCACGGGGATCAGTCGATGAAGATAGCATCTATCTTCAACACACACACACACACACACACACACACACACACACACACACACACCAGGATATCCCTTAACATGAACTAAGTCAGACAAGCTTCCATCTTCCAACTCTCCAAATTGTTGTTTAGCTCAACCAACTAACTCAGTGATATCCAACACAGATTCTTGGAGAAGGGGTGATTTATAAAAAAACCAACTTGATCACAAACTCAACATAGCGGTCAGGTGACAGCCAGGTAATACTTCCGAGAAGATCTTTGGAAAATCACGAACCACCGGTATGTTATTAAGCTCGAGAACAATCTTGCTTTTCAGGCAAGATGATATGGTCAAGGAGCGAGGGATTGTCACAATCCTAACTCCTTGGTCGATGAGTGCACCCGGAAATATGGACTAGGTAGCATGATCAATCTTAAAATGGTAGTTCAATAACCAACACGCTAAGAATGAGAAATTGTCCATTTACTACCAAGCAACGAGTTGCTTGGAGTATTGATTTCACACATCACGATTCATTTGTCGGCATTCTGGTTGCGACAACACGGGACCGAGGAATGAAAAATGATGGCAAGAGGTATCACTGCGTCAAGAATTCATGAGAGATGGTGCAATTTTCATGACAATACTGACATAAAGGGGTAATACTCCAGGGTAGAACAGAGTCAAAAGCTGGATTGCCATTTTGATCTGCGGAATACAACTTCTTTGACCCAACCCTATATATGGATGAGGTACTGGAGTTTGTTTCTCCTAGTCATTCCAGAATAGAATGACTTGACAGACCACAAGAATAAAAGGCATCGATAGCACGAGTGCACGACTACTCCTGACTACAAATTGATAGACGGAGGTCAGAAAACAACTAATGAGAGACAACTCTAAGAACATATGATTTTCTGAGTTATGGATGCATGGATTAGCATGTCGAAGGAGTTCGACATATTTCTTCCGGATAACCCATGCAGGAAGGTAGGGTTGGCAGAGTCATAACATAGAATGGAGAACTCATCAGGAGCGCTCTGTCATGACCTTTTGGTTCAAAAGAACTCCTGCCAAGAATGGCCCATGATAATTGGAAGAAGGATGTACCACGAACCTCGAGGACTATCGCAAGGGTTACTAATAACCTAAAGGATCTAGCAACACTATCAACATGAGATAAGTAGGGTGAATCTCGGGTTCAGAACCCATGAATAGAATACCTACCACTACATGGCATCATGTGATGCTTTCAAGAATGGTGGCCAGAATCATCACACCAGGAACACATGACATAGCTAGATTACTAGGTGACTCCCTAAAACACCTAGGGTCATAATAATAGCTCCAACATATATGTCAAGGCAATGGAGTACCTCAACAGAATGATTAGTGTGGATAAACTGGCCCAAAAGAACGTCGGTAATGGAAGAAGGAATTTGCAAATGCATCAGACTAGTTAGAAACCTGGGATGACTCGGACAGCATAACGGCTGTAAATGCTCAAAATGATTTGAGACATCCTGCAAAATGGTGGCATAACCACTCAATAACACAAAATCAAGGTTCTGAGATCAACTGTCAACATACGGAAGTAGTAGGAACAGAACTGAAGCTTGAAACTATCAATTCTATAAATCTATGGATTAGTAGCACGTCATCCTGATAGATAGAAGAGAAGGCCTAATTCTTAATCCCCGTAGAAAAGAAGAGGTTGACTCAGATCAGAAGGGCATAGGGTAAAGGAGTAAAAAGAGCCTTACGTTCCCTTCCACAATCAATTCCCTTACATAACTAAAGCATTTCTAGACTCGACTTAGACCAGTCTGGCTTGGTAATCCTACAGGCAGTCAGGCTCTGATACCAAAGCTATCAGGACCCCGATTCCAAGTCACATCGATCTAGCCGGTAACACCTCATATCACTTTGTGGCCTCACGCACGGTATTCCACGGGTGTCGCCTTACCATGGCCCGGGACCGTTTGCGCCTTTTGGCTCACGTATATGATAGTGTCGCTAGCTTCCATATGACAGAGAACCCGGGCCGACATGGCTAGTCGTTAACCCAAAGCGGCACTAACCTATGGGGACAGGCATACATGAATCACATCGAGCATGTCGGTCAGCAGCGTGTGAATCCGGGCTGTAGCACTGGGCTAACAGGACTCCGGGAACCGGGCTGTAGCAGGCTAGGCAGGACTCCGGATGTCACCGCGTGACATTTCCCCGAAGGGACAGACACAGGAACGAAGTGAAACACATGCCGGCCAGTCAAGTGTCCTGAGCAGTAGTGCTGGGCTAACAGGACTCCGGTGAACCGGGTTGTAGCGGACTACTATGGCTCATGGAAGCACTAGACTACATTTCCCCATAAGAGAGGCTGCCAAGGATAAACATCTAGATTGTCGGATCCCACACATACCAAGCATTTCAATCATACACACAATATGCTCGATATGTGTAAATACAACATGGCATCACAACATAACTCTACAACTCAAGTATTTATTCATTAGGCTCCGAGGAGCGACATATTACAAACATGGGTCTCATGACCCAACAATCATAGCATACAATTCAAAGCACATGCGGAAGCTTAACATGTCTGAGTACAGACATCTACAAATGAAAAGGCTAAGAAGCCTGACTAACTACCAGATCCTGCCGAGGGCACAAGATCGTAGCTGAGGTATCAAGCTAACGTCGAAGTCCATGCGGAACTACTAGCGAGATTGAAGTCTCTCTCTGCAAAACATAAATTAAGAAAACATGAGTACAAAGGTACTCAGCAAGACTTACATCAGAACTAACTACACATGCATCGGTATCAACAAGGGGGGGTGGTGGTGGTGGAGTTTAACTGCAGCAAGCCAGCTTTGACTCAGTGGCTAACCTGAACTACGACTGCAAGCAACTCTTTTGAGGTGGCGCACACGAGTCCACATATTCACCATTCAATACACCACTATGGAACCGCTCCCGTCTCCCTACGAGAAGGCCATCCATAGCACTCACACTTATCTTGCGAGTTTTAGAGTATCCACTTTCACTTGTCTATGAACTATGCAAGGGGTCCAAGTTTCCATATCCGAGGAATCCGGCTATTCGAATAGATAATGATAACCCTGCAGGGGTGTACTTCTTCACACACGCTCCCACCACTTACCACCATATACACGTCATGTATCTCGGCAACCTTTAAGCGGAAGCCTGGCGAGGGTGTCGGCCACGGCCTACCTAAACACTTAAGTCTCTAGTCCAAGTGTATCGCCTATCCAGGTTCCATCCACAGGGAGTCCGGCCGAGGTTTCCACATACGGCCCCGAATGATGTGAACAGGGTTCCCGAGACACCAAACGGGCGCCCGGTACACCATGCCACGGTGTATCTACCGCAACATAGCCCACCCCTAGGGTCAGCGCTACGCACGGCCGCCAACACATAACCTACAAACACCAGAAACTAGTTGCAACTCCTGGACAGAGTACTAGGGTGATTAAGAAGCCGAGATGGTCAATTAAGGATCCCAATGAGTGGTAGTAGCTGTTCATGGCTCACAGACACAGAACTCAGTTCCTGAGGACGGTTTCAATGAGACAACCCACCATGTACTCCTACATGGCCTCTCACCGCTACCTTTACCAAAACGTGTTCACACACTTAGCTCACACACAGTAGGACATGTTCACACACCTCCGATTCATTCCCGATGAATCAGACCTGACACAACTCTCTGCAATAGGAGGCATAACAAACAAGCATGAACGAGTAGGCACATCAGGGCTCAAACAACTCCTACTCATGCTAGTGGGTTTCATCTATTTACTGTGGCAATGACAGGTCATGCAGAGGAAAGGGGTTCAACTACCGCAACATGTAACAGTTGAATCGTTGTTGTCCTAATGCAGTAAAAGAGAGCGGGAGTGAGAGAGTGGGATGGTATCGAAATGAACAAGGGGTTTTTGCTTGCCTGGCACTTCTAAAGATAGTATAGTTCTTCATCGGTGTCATCGAACTCGTCATCGGAACAACGTCTATCGAGAGGGGACAATACCGGCAAACAAAGAGGAACATAATCAATGCAATGCAACAATTATGATGCATGATAATGTCATGGCAATATGCTGTTGATTGAGCTAATGCAACTAGCAACCATATTAAATGAAGTTGGTTTGAACCAAGGGTTCAAATTCAAACTCCATATGTGCTTATTTAAAAGTCATTTATGCAAATTGCCCTGTACAGCAACCCTAGGTTGTTCAAACATGCATGCAAATGCCATAAACAGATTCCTTGAATTTTTCTAATAATTTTTCATATATAATTTATCTTATTTGGAGTTACGGTTGAATTTCTATGATTTTTAGAAGTTTAAGTTGTTTTCTGGAATTTCCTGTATTAATTTAAATCTAGAAATTCCTTTACTGCGTCAGCACTACGTCATTATGACGTCAGCAGGTCAACAGGGCCGGTCCAGGTCAAACCTGACCTGGGGGACCCGTCTGTTAGTGTCAGTTAAACTAACTAAGTTTAGTTAGCGTTAAACTAATACTAACCTAGTTTAGTTAGTGGCCTGGGGCCCACACGTCAGTGAGTCAGGGGGGAAGTCAAACCTAGTCAACCGGGGTCAAACTCACCGGAGTTGACCGGCGGCTCGTCGCCGGCGAGGCCAGAGATGGTGGAGGGGCCCGGGATTTGGCCTCCGGCGACCAAATCGACGGCTAAGCCCATCTACGAGGAGCTGGAGCTCGCGCGCATCGACTGGCAGGGTTAGCTTGGGCCGGGGTGGTCTAAGACGTCGGCGGTGGCAACGGCAGCGGCGGTTGGAGTTCAGCCAAGCTCGGGGGCGAGGCTATGGTGGCCGTGGGGTTGCGTGCTTGGCTCCCACGGCACCTACATGGCATGGCGAGCACGTGGGTGAGCTCGGTTGGAGGCTACGGTGACCATGGCCACGGTGGTGAGGAGCTCAGGCAGCGGCGCGATTCGGTCATCGTCAAAATGATGGCTACGGTGAGAAGCTGAGCACGGGAGCAAGGGGAGGAGGTGGAGAAGCTCACAGCGAGGCCGGAGGAGGTCTCATTGGCTCGGGGAAAGTCCAGTGCAGGCGGAACAGCGAAGACAATCTCCAGTGATCCGAGGAGGAAGACGATGGCGGGACGGCGATGCAGAGCTCCCGGTGAGGCGTAGCTCGACGGGGAGAAAGAGGGCGTCGTGGCGGAGCTTCTTGACTCATCGGCAGGGCGAGGGGTGGTCGGTGGCCGTGGTAAATTGCGTCGGCGACGGCGAGCTCCGCTCGGGTGTGCTCGGGAGAGGGAGCAGAGGGCGAGGGGGAGAGCAGAGAGTGAGGGAGAGGAGCGAGGGGGGACCAGGGGGCTGCGTGGCGTCGTGGAGGCGTCGAGGCCCTCGGCGGCAAGCAGGAGGTGGCGTGCGGTGGCCGTGCGCGTGCCGGCGTGCGGTGGCCACGCACCTCGGTCCTTCTGCCAGAGGAAGGAGAAGACACGGGTGCCCCTGGTGGGCTGGGCCGCCAGCTGGGCCACCAGGTGGGCTGGAAGGCCAGGTAGGTTGGCCCAGGTAGATCTCTCTGTTTTTTTAATTCTGTTTTCTATTTATGTTATTTTGTTTTGATTTAGTTTATAACCGAAATCATTTTAATAAATCCTGAAAATAATTGTGGGCATTAAATGAATTATTACAGAGGCCCTTAACTATTTTCAGAATTATTGGAGCATTTTAAAAATATTAATGGTATTTAGATGCCCCAATTCAAATACAATATGGGTTATTCAAAAATCCAGAATGGCCTAAAAATATGTGCATCATTTTTGGCAGAGGTTTTCACCTTTATAAAAAACAATGAACTTTTCTAAAGGGCATTCTGGGTTCATTGAAAATATTTTTATTTTGATCCTAATTGCATTTCATTTAGTGCTAGGGCTTGTCATTCCCATTTCAAATTTTCAAACAAATATAGACATGATGCATGGATGCTTATGATACTAATTGCAATCAAATTCTAGGGCCGTGACAAAAGAACAGAGGCACATTATGTCACTTGAGACTAGTTTGCTGAGGTGAAGTGTGAACCATCACTCAAAGTCCAAGGAGAATTGACCAAATATCACTCTGTTTTTTCACAAATATGACTCTGTTTTCTCACGGCCAAGGTAGCATTTTGCACAAATAGACACATCAATTTCCCTGTGCATAATCAGTCAAATCTGGCAACAAGAAAGGTATTGTATTTATGTACTAAAGTGCTAATGAATACAACTTGGGGCATCCAATACAGTTAACTATACTACTAGTAGTACTAGTTGTTTCATAATCTACAATGTGTATCGCTGACATAATGATGAAGATTTAGACCGGAACCTCTCGGCAATATGATGAAGATTTAGACCAGAACATTAGCATTACAGCAATGACATGAGACGGTCTAAAACTGAATCTATGCAATGTCCATATATTTTACTTACCAATTTGTTAACAGAAGACCTTTTCTCCATTAGGCTGTCCCACTTGGGCCTGCACTTCCAAAGTACATGTTAAAGCAACATAAAGCTTTCTTAGTCTACTAGTAAAGAAGTTTCCAGACCAAACAGGTAAAATAATATCATACCTTCATTATTTGGAATTTTGATAAGCCAATATTTTCCGCAAACTAAAGCCTCAAGTGTTTCGGGCATCTCGAGCATCGGGAATCTCCTAAAGTCCTTCCACTGCAACTAAATGCTGATTCAGATGACATAGTGCTAAGAGGTATTGCAAGGAAATCACGAGGCATGGTTGAGAGCATGGGATATTTTTCAGCATGTGTCTTCCACCATATCAAAATATCAAAACTTCCCTCGAAGCTGTCGAAATTTTCCTCCAAATACATGTCCAGCTCAGACTTTGGTTGCATGTAGGACCTCCTTCTTGATTTGTATTGAGCAAACTCTTCTTCCAGCCTCCTTTTGCCAAGAACTGGTGATCCTATATTGGTGTTGACTTGCCGAGATACCGAGTGCTCGATGGTTCTTCTGGCTTCCTCGTATTTCTCATAGTACGACCTCATCATGTCTTTTACACCTTCTAGACACTTCTCAATAGCATCCACATTTTCACAATACTTTTCAAAGAAGAATTCCAAGAAGTCAGATTTCTTGGTTGGATCTAACACCGTTGCGATGACAACTGCAACATTTAGTTTTGACTCTTTCCAGTATTTATCAAACTTTTGGCCCATAGCATAGACAAGGTTTGACATAGTGCCACTAGTTCTCCACTGAGGGTCCCTTAGCGTGTGGCGGATGCACAACACCATGTGCAAAAAATGATGGGCTGTTGGTGTTCTATCGGCTGATACTAACTTTGTCGCTTCTTCAAAAGCTTTTAGGAATGCGCACATTACTTCAGCATTAGTCCACTCCACATCGTCCGGTGCTATTTCACCATTTCCACTTGCATAATTATTGAGGGCTCCCTTGTATTCCAGAGCTTCTCCAATCATTAGATATGTAGAGTTCCAACGGTTTGGAATATCAAGATTTATGCCACCAGCCTTTTCAGGAAGATCCAAATTTGTGGCAATCGCATTGAAGGATTGAATTCTTGATGGAGAAGAAGCGATATGCCTTAAAAGTTCACGGATTTTTTCTATGGTCTTGTGCACATACCTTGTTCCATCTTGAACTAAGATATTAAGGATGTGTGCCGAACACCTTACATGAAAATCCACACCACCAAACAACATGCCATGGTCTTGATGTTGCACAAATGAGTCAATAGCCGGTTTGTTGTTTGTTGCATTGTCCAAGGTCAAAGTAAACAATTTCCTTTTTATTCCCCATTCATTCAAACACTTGCACAAAGTCTCTTCAATGGCCGCACTTGTGTGCGGATACTTGACTTTTTTGAAGGATATGACCTTCTTCTTCAGCTTGAAATTGCCATCGATGTAGTGAGCGGTAACACACATATAGCCTAGTTCTTGTATAGAGGTCCACATGTCCGAGGTCAAACAAACACGGGAATCAAGAGACTCAAACTCAATGCGCAGACGATCCTTCATTTGCTCATATGCGTCCACACTGTCGTTGCGAACAGTCTGGCGCCGAATGACTTTAAAGGTGGGCTGCATCGATTCCATCCACTCTTCAAAGTAAGGATCGTCAAACTTCCTGAATGCAACCTCGACGTGGATGCAATATTTGATCATGAGCTGACGGCTTCTCCGAGGATCGAAAACAAACCCCACATATGATGGTTTTTTCTTAATTGTTGCAAGAAACCTATTTCTTGACTCATAATCGATTTTGGGGCATGACTCACCAATGTGGTTTCTAAGGCTGCTCGTCCCAGACTTGCATGCTAATTTCATGGAACAATACTTACACACAGCCTTTGGGACATTGTCCACCTCTACCAAATCTGGCTCATAGTATTCCCAGACTTTAGCCCGCCTACTATGTGGTGTTTGCAACAACTCATCAGCTGATTCACCTATACCTGAGCTGTCCGACACATTCCCAGACATGGTTTAAACCTGTTTATCACACCAATCAAACACCTCCTGTCCTGCCTTCCTTCTGTCCCAAATCACAACACCTTCAAAGTATGAAAGGCTTGGTATGAAGAGAACAAGAATGAAGAAACAACCTGCAAGTGACAAACGTAATAAAAGGTTCAGAACAATATGACCCATCAATTAAGAATAGTATGTAAACAGATAGTATGCTAACAGAAAATATTTGTGACGATAGTCTCTTCAGCAAATTAAATCATATCCGATATAATTTTCCTCTTAAAACAGCAGAGGTGGTATTTATGTAAAAAAGTTTGACATCAAACACAGGAGCATCATAATCGGACCTAAAATGTGAAGGAAAACAATTTTGTTTCTTAATCACTCCAAAAACCAGGCTCAATTCTTGAACGAACACTATGAACCTGAACCAGGTTCGATTTTCTTTCTTAATTCACTGAACCTGAACGAACCATATGAACCTGAACCTAAACGAACAATATGAACCTGAATGCATTCTTCAGAGAGAGGGGGGAGATAAGACTCGTGATGCACTGACCTGCCGAGCTCCAACGAGTGGCAATGGCAGCGGCAACCGGCGACCCACTGACCGGCGTCCAAGACGGCGATCTACTCGATCTGGACAGATGGAGTCAGAGGGATAGGAAGGCCGTGACCAAGCTCCAGTCGGCGGCAATGACGGCGGCGGGCGGCGGTGAGCGAGGGGCGTGCGGCGGCGGCCATAGCCAGTAGAGGCGCTCCTCTCGCTAGGTCACCTGCAGCTGCGCGTGTCGATTGGGTCCTCGATTTGGTTTCAGACCATGGGTCAAAACGGTCTGAGGCCAGTTTGGTTCCTGTCCAGACCGAGCCAACCCAGTCCAACAATAGTAAAAGCCCAGACCAAATTAAATTGTTTAGGGACTTGGCCCATTTCATCCAAACTAAGAGCAGCCCAATACAAAAACTGACTGAAACTATGGTTTCAGTCCAAACCATTCCCAGCGTTAAGCTTGAAGATGGCCTCCCCAATGTTCTTGTCATCCAGCTTGTGGTTGTTGGTGAACTCCATGATCATTATATGATTGGAGTCGAGTCCACGTTCCACCATTGCCTCGAGCCTTGTCTCCACACTTCCGGTCCTCCTTGGTCCCTCAACATCGCGGATGTGCAGCAACCCCTCATGCATCTCAATGGTTTGAGGGTGTTGCAGCACCTCCGCGAGGTAGGGGTTGATGACTTTCTTGAAGAACTTGTCCTTGGGGGCACTTGAAGATGCCATGGCGATCTAGATCTGTCAGAAAAACAGCTCGAAACAAAGACAGAAGATATTTGCATGATACGGTGGTTAAAACCTTCGGGGGATTATATAATGAAATTTTACCGACCAAAAAAAGTATCGTGCGAGAAAACGGAGTCCGGAGAGCACACGAGGTGCCCACGAGGCAGGGGGCGCGCCCAGGGGGGTAGGGCGCGCCCTCCACCCTCGTGGAAGCCTCGTGTCCTTCCCGGATTGCTACTTTTTCCTATTTTCTTAAATATTCCAAAATGGAGAAAAATTGCCATTAGAACTGTTTTGGAGTCGGTTTACTTACCGTACCACGTACCTATTCCTTTTCGGAGTCTGAAATGTTCTGGAAAGTGTCCCTTATGTATTCCTCCGGGGTTACGGTTTCAATAACATTAGTTTCAACATTTATGGGATTACCTGAGATATAATGTTTGATTATTTGACCGTTCACCACCCTCAGATTTGTGCCTTCGAAGTTGTTGATTTTTATGGCACCGGAACGGTAGACCTCCTCGATGACATAAGGACCTTCCCATTTAGAGAGAAGTTTGCCTGCAAAAAATCTCAAACGAGAGTTGTATAATAATACATAATCACCTACATTAAACTCACGTTTTTGTATTCTTTTGTCATGCCATCTTTTAACCTTTTCTTTAAACAGTTTGGCATTCTCATAGGCCTAGGTTCTCCATTCATCAAGTGAGCTAATGTCAAAAAGCCTCTTCTCACCGGCAAGTTTGAAATCATAATTGAGCTCTTTAATGGTCCAATATGCCTTATGTTCTAGTTTGAGAGGTAAGTGACATGCTTTACCATAAACCATTTTATAAAGAGACATACCCATAGGATTTTTATATGTAGTTCTATAAGCCCATAATGCATCATGCATCAAGTTTCTTGGACCAATTCTTCCTAGATCTATTAACAGTCTTTTGCAAAATTAATTTAAGCTCTCTATTGCTCAGTTCTACTTGACTACTAGACTGTGGGTGGTAAGGAGATGCAATTCCATGATTAATGTCATACTTAGCAAGCATTTTACGAAAGGCACCATGAATAAAATGTGAACCACCATCAGTCATTAAGTATCTAGGGATTCTAAAGCTCGGAAAAATAACTTCTTTAAGCATCTTAATAGAGGTGTTAGGACCAGCACTACTAGTTGGAATAGCTTCTACCCACTTAGTAACGTAATCAACATCAACTAAAATAAGTGTATACCCATTAGAGGAGGGAAACGGTCCCATATAATTAAAACCCCAAACATCAAATGGTTTAATAACAAGTGAATAATTCATAGGCATTTCCTGACATCTACTAATGCTACCAATTCTTTGGCATTCATCACAAGACAAGACAAACTTATGGGTGTCCTTGAAGAGGGCAGGCCAACAAAAACCGGATTGCAATACCTTATGTGCAGTTTTGTCTCCAGCATGGTGTCCTCCATAAACCTCAGAGTGACACTTGCGTAGGATTTGTTCCTATTCATGCTCAGGTACACAATGTCTAATAACACCATCTACTCCTTCTTTATAAAGATGTGGGTCATCCCAAAAGTAATGTCTTAAATCATAGAAGAACTTTTTCTTTTGCTGGTATGTGAAACTAGGTGGTATAAACTTAGCAACAATATAATTAGCATAATCAGCATACCATGGAGCAGTACGAGAAGCATTTATCATAGCTAATTGTTCATCAGGAAAGCTATCATCAATAGGTAGTGGGTCATCGAGAACATTCTCTAACCTAGACAAGTTGTCTGCAACGGGGTTCTCAGCTCCCTTTCTATCAATAATATGCAAATCAAATTCTTGTAGCAAGAGAACCCATCTAATAAGTCTAGGTTTATCATCTTTCTTTTCCATAAGATATTTAATAGCAGCATGATCAGTGTGAATAGTTACTTTAGAATCAACTATATAAGGTCTGAACTTATCACAAGCAAATACAACTCCTAAAAATTATTTTTCAGTAGTAGCATAGTTTCTTTGAGCACTGTCTAGAGTCTTACTAGCATATTGAATAACATTTAGTTTCTTATCAACTCTTTGTCCTAGAACAGCCCCTACAGCATAATCACTAGCATCACACATAATTTCAAATGGTAAATTCCAATCAGGAGGCGGAACAATAGGTGCAGAAACCAAAGCTTTCTTAAGTATTTCAAATGCTTCTACACAGTCATCATCAAAGACAAAAGGAACATCTTTTTGTAAGAGATTAGTCAGAGGCCGAGAAATTTTAGAGAAGTCCTTAATGAACCTCCTATAAAGTCCAGCATGACCAAGAAAACTTCTTATACCTTTAATGTCCTTAGGACACGACATCTTTTCAATAGCGTGAACCTTAGCTTTACCAACTTCAATACCTCTTTCAGGAATTTTATGCCCCAAGACAATACCATCATTAACCATAAAGTGGCACTTCTCCCAATTCAAGACAAGATTAGTTTCTTCACATCTCTGCAAAACTCGATCAAGGTTGCTTAAGGAATCATCAAAAGAAGTTCCGTAAATGGAGAAATCATCCATGAAAACCTCAACAATCTTTTCACAAAAGTCAGAGAATATAGCAGTCATACATCTTTGAAAGGTAGCAGGTGCATTACATAAACCAAAAGGCATATGTCTATAAGCAAAGGTACGGAAAGGGCAAGTAAAAGTTGTCTTTTCTTGTTCCTCTTTTGACACATGTATTTGAGAGAAACCAGAATAACCATCTAGAAAGCAAAAATGTGTATGTTTGGATAATATTTCTAGCATTTGATCAATAAAAGCTAAAGGGTAATGATCCTTTTTAGTAGCTTTATTTAATTTGCGGAAATCAATTACCATTCTATAACCTGTAACAATTCTTTGTGGGATCAATTCATCTTTATCATTAGGAACAACAGTAATACCTCCCTTCTTAGGGACACAATGGACAGGACTTACCCACTGACTATCAGCAACAGGATAAATCCTTCCTCTAGAAGCCTTAGTATTTATTTTCTTACCACTTCTTTCATCTTAGGATTTAATCGTCTTTGGTGATCAACAACCGGTTTAGCATCTTTCTCCAATTTTATTTTGTGCTGGCATAGAGTGGGACTAATGCCCTTAAGATCATCAAGAGTATATCCAATAGCAGCACAGTGCTTCTTCAGAGTTTTCAATAATTTCTTTTCTTCATGCTCTGAAAGTTTAGCACTGATAATAACATGATATATCTCTTTCTCATCAAGATAAACATATTTAAGAGTATCAGGTAAAGGTTTAAGCTCAAACACGGGATCACCCTTGGGTGGAGGAGGATCCCCTAGGATTTCAACAGGCAAGTTGTGCTTCAAAATAGGTCCCTGTTTAAAGAATACTTTATCTATTTCCCTTCTTTCATTCATAAACATATCATTTTCATGGTCTAGCAAATACTGTTATAAAGGATCACTAGGAGGCACGACAATAGAAGCAATACCAATAATGTCATCTTTACTAGGCAATTCTTTATCATGGGGTTGTCTACGAAATTTAGCAAAAATAAATTCATGAGACATATCCCCTAAACCAACAGAAACAATATCCTTATTGCAGCCTATCTTAGCATTAACAATATTCAAGAAGAGTCTACCAAATATAATGGGACAAAAGTTATCTTGTGGGGAACCAAGAACAAGGAAATCAATAGGGTATTTAACTTTCCCACACAAGACTTCAACATCTCTGACAATCCCAACTAGTGAAATAGTATCTCTATTGGCAAGCTTAATTGTAACGTCAATCTCTTCTATCTCAGCAGGTGCAATATCATGCATAATTTCTTTGTATAAGGAATGAGGTATTGCACTAGCACCCATATCACATAAGCCATGATAACAATGATCTCCTATTTTAACAGAAATAACAGGCATGCCTACAACAGGTCTATGCTTATTTTTAGTATCAGGTCTAGCAATTCTAGCAGATTCATTATAGAAGTAAATAACATGCCCATCAATATTATCGGCCAGGAGATCTTTAACCATAGCAACACTAGGTTCAACTTTAATTTGCTCAGGGGGTTTGGGTGTCTTAATATTACTTTTGTTGACCATAGTTGAAGCTTTAGCATGATCCTTTATTCTAACAGGGAAAGGTGGTTTCTCAATATAAGCAGTAGGAACAACAGGATCATTATAAGTGATAGTATTTTCTTCAACTTTAATAGGTGCAACTACTTTTACTTCAATGGGAGGATTATATTTAAACCACTTCTCCTTAGGGAGATCAACATGAGTAGCAAATGATTCATAGAAAGAAGCTACTATCTCAGAGTCAAGTCCATATTTAGTGCTAAATTCACGGAAAGCATCGGTATCCATACAAGATTTAACACAATCAAACTTAGGTGTTATACCTAACTCCTTACCTTCGTCGAGATCCCAATCTTCAGAGTTGCGTTTAATTCTTTCCAATAAATCCCATTTTAATTCAATAGTCTTCATCATAAAAGATCCAGTACAAGAAGTATCGAGCATGGAGCGATTACTCAGAGAAAGTCGAGCATAATTTTTTTTGAATAATCATTTCTTTTGAGAGCTCATGATTGGGGCTTGAATATAACATTGACTTAAGCCTCCCCCAAGCTTGAGCGATGCTTTCTCCTTCGCGAGGCCAAAAATTATATATATAATTACGATCACGATGAACAAGATGCATAGGATAAAACTTCTGATGAAATTCCAATTTCAATCGGTTGTAGTTCCATGATCCCATATCATCACATAGCCTAAACCATGTCAATGCCTCTCCCTTCAAAGATAAAGCGAAGACCTTCTTCTTGATAACATCCTCGGGCATACCTGCAAGCTTAAATAATCCACAAACTTCATCCACATAGATTAGGTGCAAATCGGGATGTAATGTTCCATCACCTGTGAAAGGATTAGCTAGCAGTTTCTCTATCATACCCGAAGGAATTTCAAAGTAAACATTTTCAGTAGTTTCAGTAGGTTGAGGAGCAACTCTTTGCTCTACTGGTCGGGGTGAAGATACCCCGAACAAGCCCCTCAAAGGATTATGTTCCACAGTAACAAGTGACAGTAAATTTCAGCACACTATATAATTTTTTCCTTGCCAAATGCCACCTACCAAAGGCACTTCACTCCCCGGCAACGACGCCAGAAAAGAGTCTTGATGACCCACAAGTGTAGGGGATCTATCGTAGCCTTTTCTATAAGTAAGAGTGTCGAACCCAACAAGGAGCAGAAGGAACTGATAAGTGGTTTTCAGCAAGGTATTTTCGGCAAGCACTAAAATTATTGGTAACAGATAGTTTTGTGATAAGGTAATTTGTAACGGGTAACAAGTAATAAAAGTAAATAAGGTGCAGCAAGATGGCCCAATCCTTTTTGTAGAAAAGGACAAGCCTGGACAAACTCTTATATAAAGGAAAGCGCTCCCGAGGACACATGGGTATTATCGTCAAGCTAGTTTTCATCACGCTCATATGATTCACGTTCGGTATTTTGATAATTTGATATGTGGGTGGACCGGTGCTTGGGTACTATCCTTACTTGGACAAACATCCCAATTATGATTAACCCCTATTGCAAGCATCCGCAACTACAACAGAAGTATTAAGATAAACCTAACCATAGCATGAAACATATGGATCCAAATCAGCCCCTTACGAAGCAACGCATAAACTAGGGTTTAAGCTTCTGTCACTCTATCAACCCATCATCTACTTATTACTTCCCAATGCCTTCATCTAGGCCCAAATAATGGTGAAGTGTCATGTAGTCGACGTTCACATGACACCACTAGAGGAAAGACAACATACATCTCATCAAAATATTGAACGAATACCAAATTCACATGACTACTTATAGCAAGACTTCTCCCATGTCCTCAGGAACAAACGTAACTACTCACCAAGCATATTCATGGTCATAATCAGAGGGGTATTAATATGCATAATGGATCTGAACATATGATCTTCCACCAAGTAAACCAACTAACATCAACTACAAGGAGTAATCAACACTACTAGCAACCCATAGGTACCAATCTGAGGTTTGGATACAAAGATTGGATACAAGAGATGAACTAGGGTTTGAGATGAGATGGTGCTGGTCAAGATGTTGATGGATATTGACCCCCTCCCAATGAGAGGATCGTTGGTGATGATGATGGTGATGACGATGGTGATGATTTCCCCCTCCCGGGGGGAAGTTTCCCCGGCAGAACAGCTCTGCCAGAGCCCTAGATTGGTTCCACCAAGGTTCCGCCTCGTGGCGGCGGAGTTTCGTCCCATGAGCTTGCTTATGATTTTTTTCCTTGACGAAAGACTCCATATAGTCAAAGATGGGCATCAGAGGGCCACCAGGGGGCCCACGAGGCAGGGGCATGCCCAGGAGGGTAGGGCGCGCCCCCACCCTCGTGGATGGTGGGTGGCCCCCCTCTGGTACTTCTTTCGCCCAATATTTTTTATATATTCGGAAAATAATTCCCGTGGAGTTTCATGACTTTTGGAGATGTGCTGAATAGGTCTCTAATAATTGCTCCTTTTCCAGCCCAGAATTCTAGCTGCCAGCATCCCCCCTCTTCAGGTAAACCTTATAAAATAAGAGAGAAAAGGCATAAGTATTGTGACATAATGTGTAATAACAGCCCATAATGCAATAAATATCAATATAAAAGCATGATGCAAAATGGACGTATCACTGTCAACCTTTACTTTGATATTTTGTCGAGTATTACACCCTGGTATCTCGAGATTATCACGGAACTGCATAACTTCTTATGAGTTCTCCATCAAGTACTACATTCTCACTGATTCCAATTTTTTCACGAGCTCTGAGTCATTAAACACTCAAGGACACCGATAATTGAATCGAGTCTGCATCGCCATTAAGCAACTATTAGTAATCTTCTTTACTTATGAGTTTGTACTCGATCACATCATTTCTAGCCTGATCGGCTATATCAGTATCGTGCTGATTTTAACTATGCTACCTGGTCCTTATTCCCGGAGCACAACCTTCGACGATGATCTAAGCTTACGTCGATCTTCCTTGTCTTATCGTTTCGCCTCGAACAATAATGCTTGATTTCGAGTTGGTGTCGTATCCATGGTTCCAATAATCTCCTTTTGCTTGATGTCGTCGATGAGCGATTATATCTTCATGAAACCTCTCGACAAATGGGTCATGATCATATAATCAACATTCCGAGCTCTTCAAGGATATCGATCGAATTCATGTTAAGAAGTACCATCCTTCCCCTCGATGATTTGTGTTATCATCGACAACATCCTTGTCTTCCCTCATCACAAATGTGTTCATGCTTTGGAATGAATCTTGAGTTCCTTGCTATCCAACATCTGTTCTTCTTTACCTTTGAGTATTACCATCTTTTCTATCAAGAAGGTCATGAGAATTGCTCCACCTCTTAGAAATTCTGGGTATAGTGAAACTTCTCACCATCACCATTCTTTCTTGGTTCCCGTGTTCATTCTAACCGGGATACCAATAATTGAACGGTGATGTTTGGATTTATGTACTTCTAGCAACCCTATTGCTTTGAAGTTAATGGTCGGCAGTTCATTCTTAGACTATTAGTTATTGAATCACCTTTCTAACATTTATCATGCTACCTAAGACCATATCTTGGGTGCACTTTTCAACCAATGTTCAATTGTGTATGTTTTCCTCGAGCATACACCATTATATCATTTGATTCGACAAATGTTATCTCCTTGTTCACATATCGGTAGAAATCCACCTTTTTGGAAATCTCGAGAATTGTCGCTGACTCCATCTACTACCCCTCATCCTCTCCTTGGTTTGAATGATGAACTCTTGTGTCGGAACTCGCTCCCATAGTTCATTTCCCGAGAATCTTACATTGTTTGTGTTGCAACCTTTCTTCTCAGGTACCCTAAGTCTCAGGTTTTCTTGACACCAATCAAATCTGAATCTCGGTCGGATATGATGGTTGGGACATTTTCCAAGAGTCAAAGCATTAGTCTTTATATGACCCGTTAAGATGATGTCATGCCTAGCACACCTGGCCGGAGGACTTAGTGTTATACTTTCCTTTTTAGCAAGGTTATCCATTCTTCTATGAGGAAATTGTAAGACTTATTCTAAAAGTTATTCCTGATGGATCCTTTGTGTTTCCAAAGTCTGATCTTCACCTGATGACCATGTCAATGCTATCTCGAAGCATGTCTGTGGTACTCCAATTTTCAACAAGGACATTTGAAGCCCAATGCTAAATGTTTCTTGCTCAATTATCCAAACACCGTTGCATGGGTAATGTCATGGAATTTCCTCTACCCTTACCTAAATGGTTTTCTACTTTCTATCCTATCATGGATATCATGCTCTGCTTATCCTTGGGAAGGATATACCCTTGAAATATGTGTTTAAACACATTTTCCTTTCCATTGTTCTGTTTAATCTGATAATCACTTATTTTCCTTTCCGTTGTTTTGTTTAACCTTTTATGTGATCTATATGACGTGAGCAGTAATAATTTCCTGCTCAGGTAAACACCATGGTGTACAACTCGGTCAGTAAGACCCTATTACTATTGTTGATGATATTCCTATAACCACCGATGGACGATAACTTTGCCTATTGGTCCGCCTCATTTCGACGAGCAGGAAAATGGTTCTCTTCGTCCCTCGCCCTTGGTACCGATGTTGTTGCCGACATAAATGACACGCTATCCTCTGACATACCTTGCTTACATGATCACGCAAGATGTCACCACTCCTTCTACTTTTAACCCACATGTTGGGCCCATAACCCATAGTTCCACAGGATCGAAACCTGATTCTTCTGCACACCCCTGTTTCCAAAGTTATTCCACCCGCTTGGCTTCGTATGTAATTCACGGGCCATCTTCCTAGTGATCTATTCTGGTACCTGATGCAATACTTCCCCATTGCTCTGAACCCCTGTCACATTCCATTTCAGGCGACAAACGGTTGCCTATCCGCTTGAAACTCCTTATTTCACCTTCTGAACTTAGTCTCGATGACTTCATGAATTTCAACTCGAGAGGTGACTCTATACCTCGTTCACTGAGATAGCCCCTAGGTACCTAACATGTATTGAGCTTCGTACTTCACGAGTTCCCCCCCCCTTATATTTTTCGTAAGTACGATGGAATTCCTGAAGGAAGAATACCAATTTCATCACGATGACCTGAAGCAGAGAAATGAAGACATCAACGGAATGGATCGACCTCTTCGAGAAGAGCAACCAAGACCAAGAAGATCCATTAGAATTTCACAACCACAAATTTACCCCTTACACCACCTCTTAAATCTCGGGACGAGATTTCTTGTAGTGGAGGAGAATTGTGATGCTTGGATAATTAAGCTACAGCAAACCTCTGTTAATGATGCCTCGTCACCTTGATTACTATTCCTAATCTTGCGTTAGTTCAAAACTGATTCAAGTTCAAATTCAAAATCAAGTCAAATAGTAAAAGTTTTCAAACATTAAAACTAAAATGTTTGGGTTGTGCCAAATAATGCATAGGTATTTATGGTGGAGAAATCACACTTTTATAAAATGTTAGACTACTCTAAAATGATTTAAACAAGAGCTGAAACAATTATTTAAACGTCTCTTAATGATTAAATAATTGAAAACCACTTTTTATAACTACAAAAATAATTGAGGGAGTGGTATAACTACTATTACTAATTTAGGTGCTAACTATATGATTTAAAAAAACTAACTAAAACAATTTGAAAGATCAAATAAATAGAAAAGAAATTGAAAAATAAAAAGAAAAGACAAAAATATAACTCGCGACCCAACTGGGCCACCACCCAACTGGCTGCACACCCAGCCGGCCACCTAACCCCTATACCCCCCGGTCCACCCCCGCAAACCCTAAACCTCACCACTCACCCCCACGTCGCTCACCCCCTCCCCCCCGATCTAGAACTGGATCGGGGCTCGACGATCTGATGCCGCCAGACCTCGCCGTCGCCCTATGCCGCCCGCTGACGCCGCACGGAGCCCGCATCGCTCACGTCCTCGCCGGAGCAGGCCTGCGAAACCCGACCTCGCCGTGGCCCCCTTGTCCCTTCCCCGCATCGCTACCTCGCGCCTCGCCGACCCCTGAACCCCTGCAACGCTCGTGAGCCACCGCCCTTCCCTCCTCCCATTCCCCGTCTCGCGCTCCGCTTCCCCCCTGCTGCTCCTTCGTCGCGCTGCCGCACTCGCCCCGTCCCTGCTCGTCGTTGCCTCGGCGCGGCTTTGCCCCGTCGCCAGCAGCTGCTCCCCGTGCCCTCCTGACCACGCGCACGCCCCCCGCAGCCCAGCGCCCGCCCGCTGGCGCCAGTCGCCTGCCTGCACGTGGCCGCCCCTCCCCCAGTCGCGGCCTCGCTCACCCCGGCTGGCGCCCGTCGCCCCTTTCCCGCCGCAGTCCTGAGCTCCACCGCCGCCCCGCTCACTGACGCACCGCCACCGCCCTCACGCATCGGCTCCGCCCCTGCCCCGCTTTGCGCTGGCCTCGCCATGCCATTGCCTCTCGCCGGCGATTGCCCCCACGATGTGGCCTCGTGCTCGCCACCGCCCCCCTTCTTGCCTCCCGTCGCCGCCCGTCGGAGCCACATGCCGGCGCCCGGCAGCTCCCTCCGCCGCACCGGATGGCCCCGGCCGCGCCCGGCGACCTCATCCGCACCACCGCGCCCGTTCGGGCTATGCCCGTTGCCCGCACACCCGCTAGGCCTCTGGGCCACTGACTGCTAGGGCCCAGCCCCAGTAAAAACAAAAAAAGGAATTTAAAAATTAATTAATTAATAATAAATAAAATATTAATTAATTAATTAATTAATTAAATAACTTAATTAATTCTGCTTAGATAACTAATTAAACTTAATTAGCCTGCTAACTAAACCAACTAACTATTAATTAGTTAAAAGTCTATGACAGTTGGACCCACACGTCAGTTTGACTCAGTCAACGCCCTGTTGACTGCTGACGTCATGCTGACATCATGATTATGTTAGCAAACACAATTCTGGATAATGTTGATTTAAAATAATTAGATAAATCCTAAATTTGATTTAAATCTTGTAAAATTAATATAAAATAAACCATAGCTCGGATGGAAAAACTTTGTACATGGAAGTTGCCCAGAACGACGAGATGAATCCGGATATGCAGCCCATTCGTCCGCCACACACCCCTAGCATACCGAACACACAACTTTCCCCCTCCGGTTCATCTGTCCGAAAACGTGAAACACCGAAGATACTTTCCCGGATGTGTCCCCCCTTCACTGGTAGCACCTAGTACTACGTTAGGTCACCCCAAGTACCACGTATTGCCATGTTATGCTTTGTGGTTCTTTGATTGTTATGTTATCTATTATGTTCCCCCTCCGTTACTTCTTTCCGGTAGACCCCGAGACCGTGGTTGAACCTATGATCGACTACTTCACCTTTGAGGGTCCGTTTTTGTCTGCAGAGCAACCAGGCAAGCCCCCCCTTGATCACCAGATATCGCCTATTCTTTTCTCTACTGCTTGCATTAGAGTAGTGTAGCATGTTACTGCTTTCCGTTAATCCTATTCTGTTGCATAACCCGTCATTGTTGCTACAGTTGTACCTTACCTGCATTCCTAAATGCTTAGTATAGGATGCTAGTTTATCATCAGTGGCCCTACATTCTTGTCCGTTTTTCATGCTATACTATCGGGCTGTGATCACTAGGGAGGTGATCACGGGTATATACCTATGTTCATATACATGATACATGTGATGACTAAAGACGGGTCGGCTCGTAGAGTACCCGCGAGTGATTCACGGATTGGGGGCTGAAAGGACCTTTGTCCCGATGGCCCTCTGGGTGGATCTTTATGGCGGAGCGACAGGGCAGGTTGAGACCACCCAGGAGAGAGGTGGGCCTAGCCCTGGTCTGCGTTCGCGGTTACTTCAAGATAACACACTTAACGAGATCTTTGTATTTGATCTGAGTCTGGCCACTGGCCTATATGCACTAACCAACTACACAGGAACAGTTATGGGCACTTGACATTGTGGTATCAGCTGAAGCCTTCGTGATGTCAGCGACTGAGCGGCGCGCGCCGGGTTGGACCTCCCGTCTTAGGGACACAATGGACATGACTTACCCACTGACTATCAGCAACATGATATATTATACCTGCCTCCAGAAGCTTTAGTATTTCATTTCTTACCACTTCTTTCGTCTTAAGATTTAACCGTCGTTGGTGATCAACAACCGGTTTAGCGTCTTTCTCCAATTTTATTTTGTGCTGGCATAGAGTGGGACTAATGCCCTTAAGATCATCAAGAGTATATCCAATGGCAGCACAGTGCTTCTTCAGAGTTTTCAATAATTTCTCTTCTTCCTGCTCTGAAAGGTTAGCACTAATAATAACAGGATATATCTTCTTTTCATCAAGATAAGCATATTTAAGAGTATCAGGTAATGGTTTAAGCTCAAACACGGGATCACCCTTGGGTGGAGGAGGATCCCCTAGAATTTCAACATGCAAGTTGTGTTTCAAAATAGGTCCCTGTTTAAAGAATACTTCATCTATTTCCCTTCTTTGATTCATAAACATATCATTTTTATGGTCTAGCAAATATTGTTCTAAGGTATCATTAGGAGGCATGATAATAGAAGCAAGACCAATAATTTCATCTTTACTAGGCAATTCTTTATCATCGGGTTGTCTACAAAATTTAGCAAAATTGAAATCATGAGACATATGTAATGCCCCGAGACCGTTGTGCCAGGTGTCTTCGAGTTATTCGCTGGCGTTGCCATGTCATTCGCTTGCGTGTTGCATCTTGTCATGTCATCATGTGCATTGCATCATCATGTTTTCAAAAGTTGCATCAATCCCGGTCTCCTTGTTCCGTCCGTTGTCCGTTCTGAGCCCAGACACACTTGCACGCGCCCGCGGCATGTCTGAAATAGTATTTTTAAGTGGCTGGAAAATGTTCTCAGAATGGGACGAGGGTTGACGTGCGGTCTTATTATAGTGTAGATAGACCGCCTGTGAAGTTTCATCGCATTCGGAGTTCGTTTGACGCCCCAACGATTAACTATAGCGGCATTATAGCCGGTCTAACGTCGGATGTTTTCGGTCTCCGGAAACAGTCGCCGGGCCTCTCTCTCTCTCTTCTCTTCTCTCAGCTCGAGACCGTCTATACAGTCCACTACTCACCGCCAGGCCCTTCCTAACCTCTCTCGTCAGCCCGCGGCCCCCCTCGCGCGCGTCCGAAAGCTATACCGGACCCGACCCGGATAGTCGTCACCGTTGGGTCCGGAACATCCCCAAACATCTGCAAAATATCCTCGTTTTATTTATTGGACTCTTTAGCATATATTTTTCTCGTCCGTCCGGTTATGATCGGAGGGGCCAGATAGCCCCTAACCTTACCCACGTGATGTATATATATACATTATCCAACCCTAGATCCTAGGCGCCTTGTCCCATCCTTCCTTTCCCCCGCCGCCACCAGACCAACTCCCTTCGCTCATCGGGATCCTCCCATTCCTCCTCCCACCAACCAGAACTCGAGCGCGAGCCCTTGGATTCGAAGTCATCTGAGATGAGCACCGCCACCTCCCTTCTTCTTCTCTTTCCCGGTGCTCCGTCGTTCCTCTCGATCTCTCTCTCACGATCTCCCTCTCTCTTTGTTTTTCATCAGCTGCAGGTCGCCACCGCCTTGGTCGACCCTCGCTGGAGCTCCGTCGATGCCCCGTTGGCCGGATCCGGCCCGGAAACAGGCGGATCCATCCATCCCCGCCTGAGCCCCGTTCCCTTCGCTGCCTCCCATACGCCTCTGCTCGTGCCTGAGCACGGACGCCTCACCGGACGCATCCCGCAGTAGTCCTGCATCAAGCCTCACACTGTCGTCCTTGTCCTCGTAGCCTCCCCGCTCTCCTCGTCGTCGCAGGGAGATGAGCCCCACTCGAACTCCAGCAACGGCGCCGCCCCTCGCAGCGACTGCCGCCGTCGCCATGGCCTACTTCGCCTCGACGCCATGGCCACCCGAAGCTTCTCCACTACTGCTGCTATCGCATGGATCTTTGCCACCGGCCGCCCCATCCACGACGCCCTTGTCCAGGTCCCGGCCTCGCCCACCTCCTGCAGACGAGCACCGGTCGGCCACCAGAGCTCCTCCGAGCGCCTCCTCTGCTTCGAACGGCGAGGACGAGAGGCATGTTCCCTTCTCCATTGCTGTGCCCGCACGCCAAGTCCCTCGCGCCTCCACCGGAGTCTGGTCCTCGCCGGCCTTTCCCTGGACGCCCGCTGCCGCCGCCCTGATTCTTCCCGGCGAGAGCCTCGCCGTTGCTTCTGCTCTGGGGGAATTCATTGACCCGCCTCTGCAACTGAGACGAGCGCTGCTCGTCATGGTCGCGTTGACTGCGTGGCCACCGCAGCACCTCAAGGCCTGGGTCTGCCTCCACCGGTCTCCTCTTCCAGGCCCGTTGCGCACCCCTGCAGGCCTCCCCTCTCCACAGTTCTGGGTCGAGGCCCAATGTGAGGAACTTCCCCAGCCCAGCTCGGTTCCATTTCAGCCCATGTTTATTTTTTTCCCTCTCTGCGAATTTAGTTATTTTTCCTGAGACTGCTTTTTTACAGAAAAGACCCTCATGTTCATTCATGTAATATCTCACAAACTAAGCACCACATGTAAAAACTTTATATATGAAATGTGCTTAGTTTTTCATCTAGTTTCATAATATGTCTTTTTCATCCATGTCTAAAATGTTTAAAATGCCGGTTGTTTAAATTTGGTCATATGCCATGTTAAAATGATTTAATTCATAACTAAATAACCATAGCTCGGATTTTAATAAACTTTATATATAAATGGGGTAGAAAAATGCCTAGTTTGACATGGTGGCCTTACTTTGCATGCTTAACAACTCTAAAATATGGTTTAGGGCAGAACAGGACCTAACCTAATATATGCACATGAGGAGTTTCCGGATTTGTTGTTTGTTGTTCCCGGCCTCATTTAAACTTGACTAGATGGGTAGTTTTCATTTGCTTCACCCTCTTGCCATGTTTAACAACATTTAATATTGTTGGGTACATAAACGAGATCGAACTAAATAATTGATGTGGTGCTCCGTCAATATGCAACTCGTTGCATATTGAGCTCCACTTAATTTGTAGGATTGTTTGTGCACTTTGCCATGCCATGCATATTTAAACCGGACATGCATCATACTTGGTTGTGCATCTTGCCATGATTATGTGATGGTTGTTTACTATGTTGTTTGCTTCTTTCCGGTGTTGCTTCTTCGGGTTGGTTCCGTTAACGTCGTGTTTGTGAGGAACCGTTCGTCTACGTCCGTTTGTCTTCTTCATGGACTCGTTCTTCTTCCTTGCGGGATTTCAGGCAAGATGATCATACCCTCGAAATCACTTCTATCTTTGCTTGCTTAGTTGCTCGCTCTTTTGCTATGCCTATGCTGCGATACATACCACTTGCTTATCATGCCTCCCATATTGTTGAACCAAGCCTCTAACCCACCTTGTCCTAGCAAACCGTTGTTTGGCTATGTTACCGCTTTGCTCATCCCCTCTTATAGCGTTGTTAGTTGCAGGTGAAGATTGAAGTTTTGTTCCTTGTTGGAATATGGAGATGTTGTTCCTGGTTGGAACATGTTTACTTGTTGGGATATCACTATATATCTTATTTAATTAATGCATCTATATACTTGGTAAAGGGTGGAAGGCTCGGCCTTATGCCCGGTGTTTTGTTCCACTCTTGCCGCCCTAGTTTCCGTCATATCGGTGTTATGTTCCCGGATTTTGCGTTCCTTACGCGGTTGGGCTATAATGGGAACCCCTTGACAGTTCGCCTTAAGTAAAGCTCTTCCAGCAATGCCCAACATTGGTTTTACCATTCGCCACCTAGCCTCTTTTTCCCTTGGGTTTCGTGGACTCAAGGGTCATCATTATTTTACCCCCCGGGCCAGTGCTCCTTTGAGTGTTGGTCCAACCTGTCAGCTGCCGGTGACCACCAGGGGCAAGTCTGGGCTGGCCTACCCGTACCTAAGACAATCTGAGTGTGCCCTGAGAAAGAGATATGTGCATCTCCTATCGGGTTTTGTCGGCACATTCGGGCGGTGTTGCTGGTTTAGTTTTACCCTGTCGAAATGTCTTGTTGTACCGGGATACCGAGTCTGATCGAAATGTCTCGGGAGGAGGTATATTCCTTCGTTGACCGTGAGAGCTTGTCATGGGCTAAGTTGGGACACCCCTGCAGGGATTTGAACTTTTGAAAGCCGTGCCCGCGGTTATGGGAAGATGGGAATTTGTTAATGTCTGGTTGTAGAAAACCTGAAGTTGACCTTAATTAAAATGAATCAACAGCGTGTGTTACCGTGACTGTCTCTTTTCGGCGGTGTCCGGGAAGTGAACACGGTGTTGGAGTTATGCTTGACGTAGGTTGTTCTAGGATCACTTCTTGATCATACTTTTATCGACCGTGCTTTGCCTTCTCTTCTCGCTCTCATTTGCGTATGTTAGACACCATATATGCTAGTCGCTTGCTGCTGCTCCACCTCATACCTTTACCTTATCCATAAGCTTAAATAGTCTTGATCGCGAGGGTGCGAGATTGCTGAGTCCCTGTGGCTCACAGATACTTCCAAAACCAGTTTGCAGGTGCCGATGAGTCCGTGCAGATGATGCAACCCAGCTCAGGAGGAGCTCGTTGAAGATCTTGTCCTTTGTGTTGTTTCGTTCTAGTTGATCAGTAGTGGAGCCTAGTTGGGGTCGATCGGGGACCTTTGTCGCATTTGGGGTTCTTCTTTTATTTTGGTTCCGTAGTCGGACCTTGATTGTATCTGGATGATGTAATGTTTTATTCATGTATTTGCGTGAAGTGGCGATTGTAAGCCATCTATGTATCTTTCCCTTATGTATTACATGGGTTGTGTGAAGATTACCTCACTTGCGACATTGCTTTCAATGCGGTTATGCCTCTAAGTTGTGCTTCGACACGTGGGAGATATAGCCGCATCAAGGGCGTTACAACATATCCACTAAACCAACAGTAACAATACTGTTTTCGCAGTCCATCTTAGCATTAACAGTATTCAAGAAGGGTCTACCAAATATAATGGGAAAAAGTCATCTTGTGGGGAAGCTAGAACAAGAAATTTAGTAGGATATTTAATTTTCCCACACAAGACTTCAACATCTCTAACAATCCCAACTGGTGAAATAGTATCTCTATTGGCAAGCTTAATAGTAACATCAATATCTTCTATCTCAGCAGGTGCAATAGCATGCATAATTTCTTTATATAGAGTATAAGGTATTGCACTGACACTAGCACCCATATCACATAAGCCATGATAACAGTCATCTCCTATTTTAACAGAAACAACAGGCTTGCCAACAACAGGTCTATGTTTATTTTTAGTATCGGGTCTAACAATTCTAGCAGCTTCATCACACAAGTAAATAACATGTCCATCAATATTTTCGACCAAGAGATCCTTAACCATAGCAATACTAGGTTCAACTTTAATTTTCTCAAAAGGTGTAAGTGTTCTAGCATTACTCTTATGAAGCACAATTGAAGCTTTATCATGATCCTTTATTCTAACAGGGAAAGGTGGTTTCTCAATATAAGCGGTCGGAACAATAGGATCAACATTATAAGTGATAGTCTTTTCTTCAACTTTAATAGGTTCAACTACTTTTACTTAAATGGTAGGATGATATTTAAACCACTTCTCCATAGGGAGATCAACATGAGTAGCAAATGATTCACAGAAAGAAGCTACTATCTCAGAGTCAAGTCCATATTTAGTGCTAAATTTACAAAAAGGATCGGTATCCATAAAAGATTTAACACAATCAAACTTAGGTGTTATACCTGACTCCTTACCTTCGTCGAGTTCCCAATCTTCAGAGTTGCGTTTAATTCTATCCAATAAATCCCATCTGAATTCAATAGTCTTCATCATAAAAGAACCCGTACAAGAAGTATCGAGCATGGAGCGATTAATGAGAGAAAGTCGAGCATAATTTTTTTGAATAATAATTTATCTTGAGAGCTCATGATTGGGGCATGAATATAACATTGACTTAAGCCCCAAGCTTGAGCGATACTTTCTCCTTTGCGAGGCCAAAAACTGTATATATAATTATGACCACGATGAACCAGATGCATAGGATAAAACTTCTGATGAAATTCCAACTTCAATCGGTTGTAGTTCCGCGATCCAATATCATCACATAGCCTAAACCATGTCAATGCCTTTCACTTCAAAGATAAAGGGAAGACCTTCTTCTTGATAACATCCTCGGGCATACCTACAAACTTAAATAATCCACAAACTTCATCCACATAGATTAGGTGCATATCGGGATGTAATGTTCCATCTCCTGTAAAAGGATTAGCTAGCAGTTTCTCTATCACACCCGAAGGAATTTCAAAGAAAACATTTGCAGTAGGTTCAGTAGGTTGAGGAGCAACTCTTTGCTCTACTGGTCGGGGTGAAGATACCTCGAACAAGCCCCTCAAAGGATTATTTTCCATAGTAACAAGTGACAGTAAATTTCAGCACACTATAAATTTTTCCTTACCAAATTCCACCTACCAAAGGCACTTCACTCCCCGGCAACGGCGCCAGAAAAGAATCTTGATGAACCACAAGTATAGGGGATCTATCGTAGTCCTTTCGATAAGTAAGAGTGTCAAACCCAACGAGGAGCAGAAGGAAATGACATGCAGTTTTCAGTAATGTATTCTCTGCAAGCACTGAAATTATCGGTAACAGATAGTTTTGTGATAAGGTAATTCGTAACGGGTAACAAGTAACAAAAGTAAACAAGGTGCAGCAAGGTGGCCAATCCTTTTTGTAGAAAAGGACAAGACTGGACAAACTCTTATATAAAGGAAAGCGCTCCCGAGGACACATGGGAATTATCGTCAAGCTACTTTTCATCATGCTCATATGATTCACGTTCGTTACTTTGATGATTTGATATGTGGGTGGACCGGTGCTTGGGTACTGCCCTTCCTTGGACAAGCATCCCACTTATGGTTAACCCCCCTCGCAAGCATCCGCAACTATGAAAGAAGAATTAAGGTAAACCTAACCATAGCATGAAACATATGGATCCAAATCAGCCCCTTACGAAGCAACGCATAAACTAGGGTTTAAGCTTCTGTCACTCTAGCAACCCATCATCTACTTATTACTTCCCAATGCCTTCCCCTAGGCCCAAACAATGGTGAAGTGTCATGTAGTCGGCGTTCTCATAACACCACTAGAGGAAAGACAAGATACATCTCATCAAAATATCAAACGAATACCAAATTCACATGACTACTTATAACAAGACTTCTCCCATGTCCTCAGGAACAAACATAACTACTCACAAATCATATTCATGTTCATAATCAGAGGGGTATTAATGTGCAAAGATGATCTAAACATATAATCTTCCACCGAATAAACCAACTAGCATCAACTACAAGCAGTAATCAACACTACTAGCAACCCACATGAACCAATCTGAGGTTTTGAGACAAAGATCGGATACAAGAGATGAACTAGGGTTTGAGAGGAGTGTTGGGAACGCAGTAATTTCAAAAACATTCCTACACACACGCAAGATCATGGTGATTCATAGCAACGAGAGGGAAGAGTGTTTTCCACGTACCCTCGTAGACCATAAGCGGAAGCGTTATGACAACGCGGTTGATGTAGTCGTACGTCTTCAGATCGACCGATCCTAGCACCGAAGGTACGGCACCTCCGTGATCTACACACGTTCAGCTCGGTGACGTCCCACAAACTCACAATCCAATAGAGCTTCGAGGGAGATCTTCGTCAGCACGACTGCATGATGACGGTGATGATGATGCTACTGGAACAGGGCTTTGCCTAAGCACCGCCACAATATGACCGAGGTGGATTATGGTGGAGGGGGGCACCACACATGGCTGGAAACAACAACTTGTGTGTTCTAGGGTGCCCCTGCCCCCGTATATAAAGGGGCAAGGGGGGAGGCCGGCCGGCCTAGGGGCGCGCCAAGGAGAGGGGGAGTCCTCCTCCTAGTAGGAGTAGGACTCCCCTTTTCCTAGTCCAACTAGGAAGGTGGAAGGGGAAAGGAAGGAGAGGAGAGAGGGAGGAAAGAGGGGGCCGCCGCCCCCCTCCTTGTCCAATTCGGACTCCCAAGGGGGGCGGCCAGCCCTAGGCCCCTCTTCTCTCTCTCTCAAGGCCCATGTAGGCCCATTAGTTCCCCGGGGGTTTCGATAACCCCCCGGCACTCCGATAAATATCCGGTGACCCCCGGAACTCATCCGGTGTCCGAATATAGTCGTCCAATATATCAATCTTTATGTCTCGACCATTTAGAGACTCCTCGTCATGTCCGTGATCACATCCGGGACTCCGAACTATCTTTGGTACATCAAAACACATAAACTCATAATACCGATCATCACCGAACGTTAAGCGTGCGGACCCTACGGGTTCGAGAACTATGTAGACATGACCGAGACACGTCTCCAGTCAACAACCAATAGCAGAACCTGGATGCTCATATTGGTTCCTACATATTCTACGAAGATCTTTATCGGCCAAACCGCATAACAACATACGTTGTTCCCTTTGTCATCGGTATGTTACTTGCCCGAGATTCGATCGTAGGTATCTCAATACCTAGTTCAATCTCATTACTGGCAAGTCTCTTTACTCGTTCCGTAATACATCATCTCGCAACTAACTCATTATTCACATTGCTTGCAAGGCTTATAGTGATGTGCATTACTGAGAGGGCCCATGAGATACCTCTCTGACAATCAGAGTGACAAATCCTAATCTCGATCTATGCCAACTCAACAAACACCATCGGAGACACCTGTAGAGCACCTTTATAATCACCCAGTTACATTGTGACGTTTGGTAGCACACAAAGTGTTCCTCCAGTATTCGGGAGTTGCATGATCTCATAGTCATAGGAACATGTATAAGTTATGGAGAAAGCAATAGCAACAAACTAAATGATCATCGTGCTAAGCTAACGGATGGGTCAAGTCAATCACATCATTCTCTAATGATGTGATCCGGTTAATCTAGTGACAACTCATGTCTATGGTTAGGAAACATAACCATCATTGATTCAACGAGCTAGTCAAGTAGAGGCAAACTAGTGACACTCTGTTTGTCTATGTATTCACACATGTACTAAGTTTTCGATTAATACAATTCTAGCATGAATAATAAACATTTATCATGATATGAGGAAATACAAATAACAACTTTATTATTGCCTCTAGGGCATATTTCTTTCAGTCTCCCACTTGCACTAGAGTCAATAATCTAGATTACATAGTAATGATTCTAACACCCATGGAGTCTTGGTGCTGATCATGTTTTGCTTGTGAGAGAGGCTTAGTCAACGGGTCTGCAACATTCAGATCCATATGTATCTTGCAAATATCTATGTCTCCCTCCTTGACTTGATCGCGGATGGAATTGATGCGTGTCTTGATGTGCTTGATTCTCTTGTGAAATCTGGATTCCTTTGCCAAGGCAATTGCACGAGTATTTTCACAAAAGATTTTCATTGGACCCGATGCACTAGGTATGACACCTAGATCGGATATGAACTCCTTCATCCTGTAATGCCCATGATGCGGCTATATCTCCCACGTGTCGAAGCACGACTTAGAGGCATAACCGCATTGTAAGCAATGTCGCAAGTGGGGTAATCTTCACACAACCCATGTACTGAATAAGGAAAAGAGGTACATAGTTGGCTTACAATCGCCACATCACGCAATAGCATAAATAACATTACATTCATCCAGATACAATCAAGGTCCGACTACAGAACCAAAATAAAGACAACCCCAAAATGCAACAAAGTCCCTGATCGCCCCAACTGGGCACCACTACTGATCGTCTGGAAAGGAAACATAGTATCGTCCTGAGTCCTCATTGAACTCCCACTTGAGCTTAGTCGAATCTCCTGGAGCGGTATCATTGGTCCCTGCATCTGGTTTTGGAAGTAATCTGTGAGTCACAGGGACTCAGCAATCTCATACCCTCGCGATCAAGACTATTTAAGCTTATAGGTAGGGTAAAAGGTATGATGTGGAGCTGCATCAAGCACTAGCATATATGGTGGCTAACATACGCAAATGAGAGCGAGAAGAGAAGGCAAAGGCACGATCGATAAACTGTGATCAAGAAGTGATCCTAGAACAACCTACGTTCAAGCATAACACGAGACCGTGTTCTCTTCCCGGATTCCGCCGAAAAGAGACCATCATGGCCACACACTCTGTTGATTCATTTTAATTAAGTTAAGTTTCAGGTTATCTACAACCGGACATTAACAAATTCCCATCTGCCCATAACCGCGGGCACGACTTTCGAAAGTTCAAATCCCTGCAGGGGTGTCCCAACTTAGCCCATCACAAGCTCTCACGGTCAACGAAGGATATTCCTTCTCCCAAGACAACCCGATCAGACTCAGAATCCCGGTTACAAGACATCTCGACAATGGTAAAACTAAACCAGCAAAGCCACCCGAATGTGCCGACAAATCCCGATAGGAGCTGCACTTATCTCGTTCTCAGGGCATACTCAGATGAGACATCCTAGGAGTAAAACCAACCCTCAAGTTGCCCCGAGGTGGCCCCGCGGTCTACTCGGTTCAGACCAACACTCAGAGGAGCACTGGCCCAGGGGGGGTTTAAAATAAAGATGACCCTCGGGCTCCGGAAACCCAAGGGAAAAGAGTATAGGTGGCAAATGGTAAAATCAATCCTGGGCATTGCTGGAGGAGTTTTATTCAAGGCGAACTGTCAAGGGGTTCCCATTATAACCCAACCGTGTAAGGAACGCAAAATCAAGGAACATAACACCGGTATGACGGAAACTAAGGCGGCAAGAGTGGAACAAAACACCAGGCATAAGGCCGAGCCTTCCACCCTTTACCAAGTGTATAGATGCATTAAAAAAATAGACAAGATATAATAATGATATCCCAAAAATAAACATGTTCCAACAAGGAACAAACTCCAATCTTCACCTGCAACTAACAACGCTGTAAGAAGGGCTGAGAAAAGCGGTAACATAGCCAAACAACGGTTTGCTAGGACAAGGTGGGTTAGAAGTTTGACATGGAAATATGGGAGGCATGATAAGCAAGTGGTAGGTATCATAGCATAGGCATAGCAATAGAGCGACCATCTAGCAAGCAAAGATAGAAGTGATTTCGAGGGTATGGTCATCTTGCCTGCAAAGTTCTCCGAGTTGACGTTAGCTTGATCCTCATAAGCGTACTCAACGGGTTCCTCGATCACGTACTCGTCTCCCGGCTCTACCCAAAGCAAGAACACAAGCAAAGGGAGACACAATCAACCACGTGCAATGCACAAGCAACATGATGCAAAACATGGCATGATATGCGGGACGTGATATGCGATGCATATGCATGTTCCGGAAAGGAAAGATTGAACCTGGCCTCAACTTGGAAAACAAAGAGTGCCACTAGAAAGATGAGATGATTTCGGTCGAAATCGATATAAACATCACCGAAATCGGATGCACGGTTTGCAAATGGCAAGCAAAACAAATATGGCACCGATCTGCGATTAACAGCACGAGGCCATCTACATGCATCAAGAACAACAAGCTACTGCACTCTAACATAGAAACAAAACACATGGAAGGGATCCACTCAAGAAGCTTGAAAAAATATGAACACTGAGCTATGGCTAATTCACTCAATAGCAGGTTCAAACAAGCATGGCAAAAGTGCAAAAGATATCAGGTTACAGACTTAGTGAAAATAACAACATGTCAGGAATTAAACATCAGGAAGCAATGTTTAGAGCAAGATAGCAACATGCTACAGGAACATATCATGGCAAAGCAAGGCATGGCATGAAGCTACTCAAAGCATACTACAAAAGTCCCTTACTGACCGTAAGCCAAAAGGGATCAGAAAATACAATGGCAACCATGTGAACATAGCAACTTTCGTTAACAGATTCAGACTTAATAGAAAACTGGAACATGACAAAACAGATTCACGTAGGCATGTTTACGAGCTCGATGCACTCACCACAAGGCATTGCATGACAAACTAAGCATACATCCAGCAAGTAGACATGGCATATAAGCTAAACATGGAAAGAACACACTCATAGCATGCACGGATCAACTACAACAACCTCGGCAAAATTGCTTAACATGTAAACAATCTGCGAGGAACATTTTATAGCAAAAGTAGAGCTTGATTGAGTCAAGCTAGGGTGCTCCATAATTGCAAACAAAGACATGGATGGATAGAGCACCACAATATCTACAAAACATCCTTACTGATCATGCTCAAAAGAGGCATGGACCACTCTGTAGCAACCAGAAAACATGACATAAAAATATTATCAGGGAAAAGACTTAGAAGATTTCTAAGTCCCTAAAATCAGCAACATTACTAGAGCTACTTTGCATGCTTGTGCTAGTCACCACATAGATCACAAAAATACATGGCATACACCCCTGTAAAGATGGCATGGCATACTTCAAAACACATGTAG
The DNA here is from genome assembly GCF_018294505.1 of Triticum aestivum. Taxonomy (NCBI): domain Eukaryota; kingdom Viridiplantae; phylum Streptophyta; class Magnoliopsida; order Poales; family Poaceae; genus Triticum; species Triticum aestivum. The sequence goes on along the minus strand of NC_057803.1, from coordinate 464,592,789 downwards.
GGCTCAAGTTCATAGGATGCAGACATTAATCATGGCAAACATGACAAATGTCCAAATACTGATAAGAACCTGAAACTAACATTGCATAGCACTCTCGCAACAGCATTTAGGGCATCAAGATGAACTCAAATGAACATGGTGCAATGAGATGAAATGAATTACTCGTCAAGACGAACAATTTGACATGCTACACGCCCAAAACGGAGCCACGGATGCAGAGTTATGATGCGTCGAAAAATGCTAAAAATTACTGAAACGGGGCAAAAGTCAACCTCTCTCAGATCCGGATCTAGGGTTTACTGTAGCGGCGCGCGGATCGATGATCGCCGGAAATCAGTGCGAGGTCGTCGGAGATGAAGGAGGTGGCTGGAACAGGCGGGTCCGGCCGGATCCGGGGCCGGGATGGCGCGGCGGCGAGGCAAGGGGCTCTAGGCGCGGCGACCTCGGGCCGGGAGGGGCGAGTTGGCGGTGGAGGCGGCGAGCTCCGGCCAGAGACGTGCGGCGGCGGAGGCGGCGGGGCCGACGCCGGTGAGAGGAGTCGGGCGGCGCGGCGAGGGCGGCGTCCCTTGGGCGAGTGCCGGCGGCGATCGGGCCTCGGTGGGCCGTGGCGCGGGAGGCGGCCGGCGTGCCACGTGGCGCGATGTCACTGGCGCGGGGTGGCGGCGCGGTTCATCCGGTGGGCAGCGGACATGTCCGGCCGCGTGGAGGTGAGGGGAGCTAGGGTTAGGGTGGTTTGATCCAGGATTTTTGGTGGAGGGACCTTTTTATAGGTAGAGGGAGCTAGGAGGCTCCAAATTGAGCACGGTTTTTGGCCACGCGATCGTGATCGAATGACCTAGATGATGGAAGGGGTTTAGCTGGGTTTTGGGCCACTTTGGAGAGGTGTTGGGCTGCAACACACACGAGGCCTTTACGGTCCCTCGGTTAACCGTTAGAGTATCAAACGAAGTCCAAATGGCACGAAACTTGACAAGCGGTCTAGTGGTAGTAAACCAAGGCCGCTTGGAAAGTCTCGGTCCAATCCAAGAACATTTAACACCCGCACACGAAAAGAGGTAAAAGGGGACACCGAAGGACATAGGAGCGCCGGAATGCAAAAACGGACAACGGGGAAAATGCTCGGATGCACGAGACGAACACGTATGCAAATGCGATGCACATGATGACATGATATGAGTATTGGAAATATGCCATAGAGGCAATAATAAATTAGTTATTATTATATTTCCTTGTTCATGATAATCGTTTATTCTCCATGCTAGAATTGTATTGATAGGAAACTCAGATACATGTGTGGATACATAGACAACACCATGTCCCTAGTAAGCCTCTAGTTGACTAGCTCGTTGATCAATAGATGGTTACGGTTTCCTGACCATGGACATTGGATGTCATTGATAACGGGATCACATCATTAGAAGAATGATGTGATGGACAAGACCCAATCCTAAGCCTAGCACAAAGATCATGTAGTTCGTATGCTAAAGCTTTTCTAATGTCAAGTATCATTTCCTTAGACCATGAGATTGTGCAATTCCCGGATACCGTAGGAGTGCTTTGGGTGTGCCAAACGTCACAACGTAACTGGGTGGCTATAAAGGTACATTACAGGTATCTCCAAAAGTGTCTGTTGGGTTGGCACGAATCGAGACTGGGATTTGTCACTCCGTGTAAACGGAGAGGTATCTCTGGGCCCACTCGGTAGGACATCATCATAATGTGCACAATGTGATCAAGGAGTTGATCACGGGATGATGTGTTACGGAACGAGTAAAAGAGACTTGCCAGTAACGAGATTGAACAAGGTATCGGGATACCGACGATCGAATCTCGGGCAAGTATCGTACCGCTAGATAAAGGGAATTGTATACGGGATTGATTAAGTCCTTGACATCGTGGTTCATCCGATGAGATCATCGTGGAGCATGTGGGAGCCAGCATGGGTATCCAGATCCCGCTGTTGGTTATTGACCGGAGAGTCATCTCGGTCATGTCTGCATGTCTCCCGAACCCGTAGGGTCTACACACTTAAGGTTCGATGATGCTAGGGTTATAGGGAATAGATATACGTGGTTACCGAATGTTGTTCGGAGTCCCGGATGAGATCCCGGACGTCACGAGGAGTTCCGGAATGGTCCGGAGGTAAAGATTTATATATGGGAAGTCCTGTTTTGGTCACCGGAAAAGTTTTGGGGTTTATCGGTAACGTACCGGGACCACCGGGAGGGTCCCGGGGGTCCACCAAGTGGGGCCACAAGCCCCGGAGGGCTGCATGGGCCAAGTGTGGGAGGGGACCAGCCCCAAGTGGGCTGGTGCGTCCCCCACCCCACAAGGGCCCAAGGCGCCTAAGGGGAGGAGGGGGGGCAAACCCTAAGGGCAGATGGGCCTTAGGGCCCATGCCTGGTGCGCCTCCCTCTCCCCCTCCACCTGGCCGCCACCCAGATGGGATCTGGGGGCTGCCGCCACCCCTAGGGAGGGAACCCTAGGTGGGGGCGCAGCCCCTCCCCTCCCCCTATATATACTTGAGGTTTTGGGCTGCCATAGACACGAATTCTTGACCTCTCCCTGGCGCAGCCCTACCTCTCTTTCTCCTCATATTTCTTGCGGTGCTTGGTGAAGCCCTGCTGGAGTACCACACTCCTCCACCACCACCACGCCGTCGTGCTGCTGCTGGATGGAGTCTTCCTCAACCTCTCCCTCTCTCCTTGCTGGATCAAGGCATGGGAGACGTGACCGGGCTGTACGTGTGTTGAACACGGAGGTGTCGTCCATTCGGCACTAGGATCATCGGTGATTTGGATCACGACGATTACAACTCCATCAACCCCGTTCTCTTGAACGCTTCCGCGTAGGGATCTACAAGGGTATGTAGATGCACTCTCCTTCCCCTCGTTGCTGGTTTCTCCATAGATAGATCTTGGTGACACGTAGGAAAATTTTGAATTTCTGCTACGTTCCCCAACAGTGGTATCAGAGCCAGGTTTATGCGTAGTTTCTATGCATGAGTAGAACACAAAGTAGTTGTGGGCGTTGATTTTGTTCAATATGCTTACCGTTACTAGTCCAATCTTGATTCGGCGGCATTGTGGGATGAAGCGGCCCGGATCGACCTTACACGTACTCTTACGTGAGACTGGTTCCACCGACTGACATGCACTAGTTGCATAAGGTGGCTAGCGGGTGTTTGTCTCTCCCACTTTAGTCGGATCGGATTCGATGAAAAGGGTCCTTATGAAGGGTAAATAGCAATTGGTATATCACGTTGTGGTTTTTGCGTAGGTAAGAAATGTTCTTGCTAGAAACCCATAGCAGCCATGTAAAACATGCAAACAACAATTAGAGGACGTCTAACTTGTTTTTGCAGGGTATGCTATGTGATGTGATATGGCCAAAGGATGTGATGAATGATATATGTGATGTATGAGATGATCATGTTCTTGTAATAGGAATCACGACTTGCATGTCGATGAGTATGACAACTGGCAGGAGCCATAGGAGTTGTATTTATTTATTGTATGACCTGTGTGTCATTGAACAATGCCATGTAATTACTTTACTTTATTGCTAACCGGTAGCCATAGTAGTAGAAGTAATAAGTTGGCGAGACAACTTCATGGAGACACAATGATGGAGATCATGGTGTCATGCCGGTGACGACGATGATCATGGAGCCCCGAAGATGGAGATCAAAAGGAGCAAAATGATATTGGCCATATCATGACACTTTTTGATTGCATGTGATGTTTATCATGTTTTTGCATCTTATTTTCTTAGAACGACGGTAGTAAATAAGATGATCCCTCATTAAAATTTCAAGAAAGTGTTCCCCCTAACTGTGCACCGTTGCGAAAGTTCGTGGTTTCGAAGCACCACATGATGATCGGGTGTGTTAGATCCTTACATTCGAATACAACGGGTGTTGACGAGCCTAGCATGTACAGACATGGCCTCGGAACACATGCAAAACACTTAGGTTGACTTGACGAGCCTAGCATGTACAGACATGGCCTCGGAACACAAGAGACCGAAAGGTCGAGCATGAGTCGTATGGTAGATATGATCAACATGAAGATGTTCACCGATGTTGACTAGTCCGTCTCACGTGATTATCGGACACGGCCTAGTTGACTCGGATCATGTAACCACTTAGATGACTAGAGGGATGTCTATCTGAGTGGGAGTTCATAAGATGAACTTAATTATCCTGAACATAGTCAAAAGGTCTTCGCAAATTATGTCGTGGCTCACGCTTCAGTTCTACTGTTTAGATATGTTCCTAGAGAAAATTTAGTTGAAAGTTGATAGTAGCAATTATGCGGACTAGGTCCGTAAACTGAGGATTGTCCTCATTGCTTCATAGAATAATTATGTCCTTAATGCACCGCTCAGTGTGCTGAACCTCGAACGTCGTCTGTGGATGTTGCGAACATCTGACATACACATTTTGATAACTACGTGATAGTTCAGTTAAAACAGTTTAGAGTTGAGGCACCGAAGACATTTTGAAACGTCGCGAAACATATGAGATGTTTCGAGGGCTGAAATTGGGATTTCAGGCTCGTGCCCACGTCAAGAGGTATAAGACCTCCGACGATTTTCTTAGCCTGCAAACTAAGGGAGAAAAGCTCAATTGTTGAGCTTGTGCTCAGATTGTCTGAGTACAACAATCATTTGAATCGAGTGGGAGTTGATCTTCCAGATGAAATAGTGATGGTTCTCCAAAGTCATTACCACCAAGCTGCTAGAGCTTCGTGATGAACTATAATATATCAGGGACATATATGATGATCCTTGAGATATTCACGATGTTTGACACCACAAAAGTACAAATCAAGAAGGAGCATCAATTGTTGATGGTTGGTGAAACCACTAGTTTCAAGAAGGGCAAGGGCAAGAAGGGATACTTCATGAAACGGCAAATCAGCTGCTGTTCTAGTGAAGAAACCCAAAGTTGAACCCAAGCCCGAGACTAAGTGCTTCTGTAATAAGGGGAATAGTCACTGAAGCAGAACCACCCTAGATACTTGGTAGATGAGAAGGCTGGCAAGGTCGACAGAAGTATATTGGATATGCATTATAATGTGTACTTTACTAGTACTCCTAGTAGCACCAGGGTATTAGATACCGGTTCGGTTGCTAAGTGTTAGTAAACTCGAAATAAAAGGTTGCGGAGTAAATGGAGACTAGCTAAAGGTGAGCTAGCGATATGTGTTGGAAGTTTTTCCCAAGCTTGATGTGATCAAGCATCGCACGCTCCCTCTACCATCGAGATAGGTGTTTGCGTTGAGCATAGACATGATTGGATTACGTCTATCGCAATATGGTTATTCATTTAAGGAGAATAATGGTTACTCTGTTTATTTGAATAATACCTTTAATGGTCTTGCACCTAAAATGAATGGTTTATTGAATCTCGATCGTAGTGATACACATGTTCATGCCAAAAGATATAAGATAGTAATGATAGTACCACCTACTTGTGGCAATGCCACGTAAGTCATATCGGTATAAAACGCATGAAGAAGCTCCATGTTGATGGATCTTTGGGCTCACTCATTTTGAAAAGTTTGAGACATGCGAACCATGTCTATTGGTGTAGAAACTCCATGCAAATGGACCGTTTGGACTCACTTGATTTTGAATCACTTGAGACATGCAAATCATACCACATGGGCAAGATGACTGAAAGCCTCGTTTTCAGTAAAATGGAACTAGAAAGCAACTTGTTGGAAGTAATACATTTTGATGTGTGCAGTCCAATGAGTGCTGAGGCGTGTAGTGGATATCATTATGTTCTTACTTCACAGATGATTTGAGTAGATGTTGAGTATATTTACTTGATGAATCACGAGTCTGAATTATTGAAAGGTTCAAGTAATTTCAGGGTGAAGTTGAAAGATCGTCGTGACAAGAGGATAAAAGATCTATGATATGATCATAGAGATGAATATCTGAATTACGAGTTTGGCACAGAATTAAGACATTGTGGAAATTGTTTCACAACTAATACAGCCTGGAACACCATAGTGTGATGGTGTGTCCGAACATCATAACTGCACCCTATTGGATATGATGCATACCATGATGTCTCTTATCGAATTACCACGATAGTTTATGGGTTAGGCATTAGAGACAACCACATTCACTTTAAATAGGGCACCACGTAATTCTGATGAGATGACACCGTATGAACTATGGTTTAGAGAAACCTAAGCTATCATTTCTTAAAAGTTTGGGGCTGCGATGCTTATGTGAAAAAGTTTCAGGCTGATAAGCTCGAACCCAAAGCGGATAAATGCATCTTCACAGGACACCCAAAACAGTTGGGTATACCTCCTGTCTCAGATCCGAAAGCAATAAGGGATTGTTTCTAGAATCGGGTCCTTTCTCGAGGAAAAGTTTATCTCGAAAGAATTGAGTGGGAGGATGGTGGAGACTTGATGAGGTTATTGAACCGTCTCTTCAACTAGTGTGTGGCAGGGCACATGAAGTTGTTCCTGTGGCACCTACACCAATTGAAGTGGAAGCTTATGATAGTGATCATGAAACTTCAGATCAAGTCACTACCAAACCTCGTGGGATGACAAGGATGCGTACTACTTCAGAGTGGTACGTAATCCTGTCTTGGAAGTCATGTTGCTAGACAACAATGAACCTACGAGCTATGGAGAAGCGATGGTGGGCCCGGATTCCGATAAATGGCTCGAGGCCATAAAATCCGAGAGAGGATCCATGTATGAAAACAAAGTGTAGACTTTGGCAGAACGGCTCGATGGTCGTAAGGCTGTTGAGTACAGATGGATTTTAAAAGGAAGACGGACAATGATGGTAAGTATCACCATTAAGAAAGCTCGACTTATCGTTAAGATGTTTTCCGACAAGTTCAAGGAGTTGACTACGATGAGACTTTCTCACTCGTAGCGATGCTAAGAGTCTGTTGGAATTATATTAGCGATTACTGCATTATTTATGAAATCTTGCAGATAGGATGTCAAAAACATTGTTTTCTCAACGATTTTCTTGAGGAAAGGTTGTATGTGATACAACCGGGAGGTTTTGTCAATCCTGAAAGATGCTAACAAGTATGCAAAGCTCCAGCAATCCTTCTAAGGACTGGAGTAAGCATCTCGGAGTTGGAATGTATGCTTTGATGAGATGATCAAAGTTTTTGGGTGTATACAAAGTTTATGAGAAACTTGTATTTCCAAAGAAGTGAGTGGGAGCACTATAGAATTTCCGATGAGTATATGTTGTTAACATATTGTTGATTGGAAATGATGTAGAATCTCTGGAAAGCATGCAGAGTTATTTGAATAGTGTTTTTCAATGGAAAACCTGGATTAAGCTACTTGAACATTGAGCATCAAGATCTATAAGGATAGATCAAAACGCTTAATAGTACTTTCAAATGAATACATACCATCACAAGATTTTGAAGGAGTTCAAAATGGATCGGCAAAGAAGGAGTTATTGGCTGTGTTATAAGGTGTGAACATTGAGTAAGACTCGAAACCTGACCGCGGCAGAAGAAAGAGGAAGGACGAAGGTCGTCCCCTATGCTTTTTTCATAGGCTCTCTACAGTATGCTATGCTGTGTACCGCACCTGAAGTGTGCCTTGCCATGAGTCAGTCAAGGGATACAAGAGTGATCCAAGAATGGATCACAGGACAACGGTCAAAGTTATCCTTAGTAACTAGTGGACTAAGGAATTTTCTCGATTATGGAGGTGGTAAAAGAGTTCGTCGTAAAGGGTTACGCCGATGCAAACTTTGACACTAATCCAGATTATTCTGAGTAGTAAACTGGATTCGTATAGTAGAAAAGTTATTTGGAATAGCTCCAAATAGAACGTGATAGCTGCATCTGGGAGATGACATAGAGATTTGTAAAGCACACACGGATCTGAAAGATTCAGACCCGTTGACCATAACATCTCTCACAAGCATAACATGATCAAACCCAGAACTCATCGAGTGTTAATCACATGGTAATGTGAACTAGATTATTGACTCTAGTAAACTCTTTGGGTGTTAGTCACATGGGGATGTGACCTTGAGTGTTAATCACATAGCGATGTGAACTGGATTATTGACTCTAGTGCAAGTGGGAGACTGTCGGAAATATGCCCTAGAGGCAATAATAAATTAGTTATTATTATATTTCCTTGTTCATGATAATCGTTTATTCTCCATGCTAGAATTGTATTGATAGGAAACTCAGATACATGTGTGGATACATAGACAACACCATGTCCCTAGTAAGCCTCTAGTTGACTAGCTCGTTGATCAATAGATAGTTACGGTTTCCTGACCATGGACATTGGATGTCATTGATAATGGGATCACATCATTAGAAGAATGATGTGATGGACAAGACCCAATCCTAAGCCTAGCACAAAGATCATGTAGTTCGTATGCTAAAGCTTTTCTAATGTCAAGTATCATTTCCTTAGACCATGAGATTGTGCAACTCCAGGATACTGTAGGAGTGCTTTGGGTGTGCCAAACGTCACAACGTAACTGGGTGGCTATAAAGGTACATTACAGGTATCTCCGAAAGTGTCTGTTGGGTTGGCACGAATCGAGACTGGGATTTGTCACTCCGTGTAAACGGAGAGGTATCTCTAGGCCCACTCGGTAGGACATCATCATAATGTGCACAATGTGATCAAGGAGTTGATCACGGGATGATGTGTTACGGAACGAGTAAAAGAGACTTGCCAGTAACGAGATTGAACAAGGTATCGGGATACCGACGATCGAATCTTGGGCAAGTATCGTACCGCTAGACAAAGGGAATTGTATACGGGATTGATTAAGTCCTTGACATCGTGGTTCATCCGATGAGATCATCGTGGAGCATGTGGGAGCCAGCATGGGTATCCAGATCCCGCTGTTGGTTATTGACCGGAGAGCCATCTCGGTCATGTTTGCATGTCTCCCGAACCCGTAGGGTCTACACACTTAAGGTTCGATGATGCTAGGGTTATAGGGAATAGATATACGTGGTTACCGAATGTTGTTCGGAGTCCCAGATGAGATTCCGGATGTCACGAGGAGTTCCGGAATGGTTCGGAGGTAAAGATTTATATATGGGAAGTCCTGTTTTGGTCATCGGAAAGTTTCGGGGTTTATCGGTAACGTACCGGGACCACCGGGAGGGTCCCGGGGGTCCACCAAGTGGGGCCACAAGCCCCCGGAGGGCTGCATGGGCCAAGTGTGGGAGGGGACCTGCCCCAAGTGGGCTGGTGCGCCCCCCCCCCCCACAAGGGCCCAAGGCGCCTAAGGGGAGGAGGGGGGCAAACCCTAAGGGCAGATGGGCCTTAGGGCCCATGCCTGGTGCGCCTCCCTCTCCCCCTCCACCTGGCCGCCACCCAGATGGGATCTGGGGGCTGCCACCTAGGGAGGGAACCCTAGGTGGGGGCGCAGCCCCTCCCCTCCCCCTATATATACTTGAGGTTTTGGGCTGCCATAGACACGAATTCTTGACCTCTCCCTGGCGCAGCCCTACCTCTCTTTCTCCTCATATCTCTTGCGGTGCTTGGCGAAGCCCTGCTGGAGTACCACGCTCCTCCACCACCACCATGTCGTCGTGCTGCTGCTGGATGGAGTCTTCCTCAACCTCTCCCTCTCTCCTTGCTGGATCAAGGCATGGGAGATGTCACCGGGCTGTACGTGTGTTGAACACGGAGGTGTCGTCCATTCGGCACTAGGATCATCGGTGATTTGGATAACGACGAGTACGACTCCATCAACCCCGTTCTCTTGAACGCTTCCGCGTAGCGATCTACAAGGGTATGTAGATGCACTCTCCTTCCCCTCGTTGCTGGTTTCTCCATAGATAGATCTTGGTGACACGTAGGAAAATTTTGAATTTCTGCTACGTTCCCCAACAATGAGATGCATGACAAAGACAAAAGCAACACGAAGACAAAAACCCGACAACGAGGAAATATCATAATAGTGCCGGAAATGGCAAGAGTTGGAATACAGATATGGCAGGTTACATACGGGGTGTTACACATCCAGACTCCTTCATTTGCTGCTTTCAAAGCAGCTATGTATTCCGCTTCACACGTAGATCCCGCCACGACGCTCTGCTTGGAACTGCACCAACTGACAGCTCCACCATTTAATAAAAACACGTATCCGGTTTGTGACATAGAGTCATCCGGGTTAGTGTCAAAGCTTGCATCGATGTAACCGTTTGCGACGAGCTCTTTGTCACCCCCATATACAAGAAACATACCCTTAGTCCATTTCAGGTATTTCAGGATATTCTTGACCGGTGTCCAGTGATCCACTCCTGGATTACTTTGGTACCTCCCTGCTAAACTGATAGCAAGGCACACATCAGGTCTGGTACACAGCATTGCATACATGATAGAGCCTATGGCTGAAGCATAGGGAACACCTTTCATTTTCTCTCTATCTTCTGCAGTGGTCGGGCATTGAGTCTGACTCAAATTCACACCTTGTAATATAGGCAAGAACCGTTTCTTTGCCTGATCCATTTTGAACTTCTTCAAAACTTTATCAAGGTATGTGCTTTGTGAAAGTCCAATTAAGAGTCTTGATCTATCTCTAGATCTTGATGCCCAATATATAAGCAGCTTCACCGAGGTCTTTCATTGAAAAATTCTTATTCAAGTACCCTTTTATGCTATTCAGAAATTCAGTATCATTTCTGATCAACAATATGTCATCTACATATAATATCAGGAATGCTACGGAGCTCCCACTCACTTTCTTGTAAATACAGGCTTCTCCAGAAGTCTGTATAAAACCATATGCTTTGATCACGCTATAAAAGCGTATATTCCAACTCCGAGAGGCTTGCACCAGTCCATAAATGGATCTCTAGAGCTTGCACACTTTGTTAGCACCTTTTGGATCGACAAAACCTTCTGGTTGCATCATATACAACTCTTCTTTAAGATATCCATTAAGGAATGCAGTTTTGACATCCATTTGCCAAATTTCATAATCATAAAATGCGGCAATTGCTAACATGATTCGAACGGACTTAAGCATCGCTACGGGTGAGAAGGTCTCATCGTAGTCAACTCCTTGAACTTGTCGAAAACCTTTTGCAACAAGTCGAGCTTTGTAGAGAGTAATATTACCGTCAGCGTCAGTCTTCTTCTTGAAGATCCATTTATTCTCTATGGTATGCCGATCATCGGGCAAGTCAACCAAAGTCCACACTTTGTTCTCATACATGGATCCCATCTTAGATTTCATGGCCTCAAGCCATTTTGCGGAATCTGGGCTCAACATTGCTTCCTCGTAGTTCGTAGGTTCGTCATGGTCAAGTAACATGACTTCCAGAATAGGATTTCCGTACCACTCTGGTGCGTATCTTACTCTGGTTGACCTACGAGGTTCGGTAGTAACTTGATCATAAGTTTCATGATCATCATCATTAGCTTTCTCACTTACTAGTGTATGAATCACTAGAACTGATTTCAGTGATGAATTACTTTCCAATAAGGGAGAAGGTACAATTACCTCGTCAAGCTCTACTTTCCTCCCACTCACTTCTTTCGAGAGAAACTCCTTCTCTAGAAAGGATCCATTCTTAGCAACGAATATCTTGCCTTCGGATCTGTGATAGAAGGTGTACCCAACAGTCTCCTTTCGGTATCCTATGAAGACACATTTCTCCGATTTGGGTTCGAGCTTATTAGGTTGAAGCTTTTTCACATAAGCATCGCAGCCCCAAGATTTAAGAAACGACAACTTGGGTTTCTTGCCAAACCACAGTTCATAAGGTGTCGTCTCAACGGATTTAGATGGTGCCCTATTTAATGTGAATACAGCCATCTCTAAAGCATAACCCCAAAATGATAGCGGTAAATCAGTGAGAGACATCATAGATCGCACCATATCTAATAAAGTGCGGTTACGACAATCGGACACACCATTACGTTGTGGTGTTCCAGGTGGCGTGAGTTGCGAAACTATTCCGCATTGTTTCAAATGAAGTCCAAACTCATAACTCAAATATTCACCTCCATGATCAGATCGTAGAAACTTTATTTTCTTGTTACGATGATTTTCCACTTCACTCTGAAATTCTTTAAACTTTTCAAATGTTTAAGAATTATGTTTCATTAAGTAGATATACCCATATCTGCTCAAATCATCTGTGAAGGTGAGAAAATAACAATATCCACCGTGAGCTTCAATGTTCATTGGACCACATACATCCGTATGTATGATTTCCAATAACTTTGTTTCTCACTCCATTGTTCCGAAGAACGGAGTTTTAGTCATCTTGCCCATGAGGCATGGTTCGCAAGTACCAAGTGAGTCATAATCAAGTGATTTCCAGAAGTCCATCGGAATGGAGTTTCTTGATGTGCTTTACACCAATATGACCTAAACGGCAGTGCCACAAATAAGTTGCACTATCATTATCAACTCTGCATCTTTTGGCTTGAATACTATGAACATGTGTACCACTACTATCAAGATTTAGTAAAAATAGACCACTCATCAAGGGTGCATGACCCTAAAAGATATTACTCATATAAATAGAACGACCATTATTCTCTGATTTAAATGAATAACCGTCTCACATCAAACAAGATCAAGATATAATGTTCATGCTCAACACTGGCACCAAATAAAAATTATTTAGGTCTAAAACTAATCCTGAAGGTAGATGTAGAGGTAGCGTGCCGACGACGATCACATCGACTTTGGAACCATTTCCCACACACATCGTCACCTCGTCCTTAGCCAATCTTCGCTTAATCCATAGCTCCAGTTTCGAGTTGCAAATGCTAGCAACTGAACCAATATCAAATACCTAGGCACTACTGCGAGCATTAGTAAGGTGCACATCAATAACCTCTATATCAAATATACCTTTCACTTTGCCATCCTTATTCTCCGCCAAATACTTGGGGCAGTTCCGCTTCCATTGACTAGTTCCTTTGCAGTAGAAGCACTCAGTCTCAGGCTTAGGTCCAGACTTGGGTTTCTTCACTTGAGCAGCAACTGGCTTGCTGTTCTTCTTGAAGTTCCCCTTCTTCCATTTACCCTTTTTCTTGAAACTGGTGGTCTTGTTCACCATCAACACTTGATGCTCCTTTTTGATTTCTACCTCCGCAGCCTTTAGCATTGCGAAGAGCTCAAGAGTTGTCTTATCCATCCCTTGCATGTTATAGTTCATCACGAAGCTCTTGTAGCTTGGTGCGGTGATTGAAGAACTCTGTCAATGACACTATCATCAGGAAGATTAACTCCTAGTTGAGTCAAGTGGTTGTGGTACCCAGACATTTTGAGTATATGTTCACTGACAGAACTATTCTCCTCCATCTTGCAGCTGTAGAACTTATTGGAGATTTCATATCTCTCAATCCGGGCATTGCTTGAAATATTAACTTCAACTCCTGGAACATCCCATGTGCTCCATGACGTTCAAAACATCGTTGAAGTCCTGGTTCTAATCCGTAAAGCATGGCAAACTAAACTATCGAGTAGTCATCAGCTTTGCTCTGCCAGGTGTTCACAACATCTGGCGTTGCTCCTGCAGCGGGTTTTTCACCTAGCAGTGCTTTGATAACCCAAAAGTATAGGGGATCAATTGTAGCCTCTTTCGATGAGTAAGAGTGTCAAACCCAACGGGGAGCTAAAGGTAGAACAAATATTCCCTCAAGTTCTATCGACCACCGATACAACTCTACGCACGCTTAACGTTCGCTTTACCTAGAACAAGTATGAAACTAGAAGTACTTTGTAGGTGTTGTTGGATAGGTTTGCAAGATAATAAAGAGCGCGTAAATAAAAATTAGGGGCTGTTTAGATGAAGACGCAACTAAGTTAGTTTTAGTAGAGAGCTTTATGTCATGAGAAAGTTATTTGTCCCTAGGCAATCGATAACTAGACCGGTAATCATTATTGCAATTTTATTTGAGGGAGAGGCATAAGCTAAGATACTTTCTCTTCTTGGATCATATGCACTTATGATTGGAACTCTAGCAAGCATCCGCAACTACTAAAGATCATTAAGGTAAAACCCAACCATAGCATTATAAGGCATCAAGTCCTCTTTACTCCCATACGCAAACAACCTACTTACTCGGGTCTGTGCTTCTGTCACTCACGCCACCCACCATAAGCAAATCATGAACATATTGCAACCCTACAACAGGGATCCCTCACGCTTGCGTGACACGGAGAGCACCATAGGACATCAGCAATAATAAAACATGCAACTCAAACCAATCACGATCATCAATTTACCCACAGGACAAAACGGATCTACTCAATCATCATATGATAGCCATACATCATTGGGAAATAATATATAGCGTTAAGCACCATGTTTAAGTAGAGATTACAGTGGGTAAAAGAGGGGTTACACCGCTGCATAGAGGGGGGAAGAGTTGGTGATGATGGCGGTGAAGTTGTTGGTGTAGATTGCGGTGATGATGATGGCCCCGGTGGCGTTCCGGCGCCACCGGAAGAGAGGGGGAGAGAGTCCCCCTTCTTCTTCTTCTTCCTTGACCTTCTCCCTAGATGGGAGAAGGGTTTCCCCTCTGGTCCTTGGTCTCCATGGCATGGGAGGGGGAGAGCCCCTCCGAGAGTGGACCTGTCTCTCTGTCTATCTCTGTTTTTGCGTTCCCAGATCTGGCCTTTCACCGTTTCTTATATTCCCGGAGATCCGTAACTCTGATTGGATTGAAATTTGAACACAATTTTCATCCGGATATTAGATTTCTTGCAGCGAAAGAAGGGCAGCAACTGCCTTACGAGGTGTCCACGAGGGTCAGGGGCGCGCCCCCTGCCTTGTGGCCCCCTCTGGCATCGTGTTGCGTTGATTCCACTTCCCAAAATTCACATATATTCCAAAAAAATCTCCGTCAGTTTTTATCCCATTTGGACTCTGTTTGATATGGATTTTCTGCAAAACAAAAAACATGCAACAAACAGGAACTGGCACTGGGCACTAGATCAATATGTTAGTCCCAAAAATAGTATAAAAAGTTGCCAAAAGTACATGAAAGTTGTAGAATATTGGCATGGAACAATAAAAAATTATAGATACGACGGAGACGTATCTTCATCCCCAATCTTAATTCCTGCTCGTCCTCGGGTAGGTAAATGATAAAAAAGATAATTTTTGATGTGGAATGCTACCTAGAATAATCTTGATCATGTAATCTAATCATGGCATGAATATTAAGACACGAGTGATTCAAAGAAATAGTCTATCATTTGACATTAAGACAATAATACTTCAAGCATACTAATAAAGCAATCATGTATTTTCAAAATAACATGGCCAAAGAAAGTTATCCCTACAAAATCATATGGTCTAGCTATACTCCATCTTCACCACACAAAATATTCAAATCATGCACAACCCCGATGACAAGCCAAGCAATTGTCTCATACTTTTGACGTTCTCAAACCTTTTCAACTTTCACGCAATACATGAGCGTGAGCCATGGACATAGCACTATGGGTGGAATAGAATATGATGGTGGAGGTTGGGTGGAGAAGACAAAAAGGAGAAAGTCTCACATCGACGCGGCTAATAAATGGGCTATGGACATGCCCATCAATTGATGTCAATGTGATGAGTAGGGATTGCCATGCAACGGATGCACTAAGATCTATAAGTGTATGAAAGCTCAAACTGGAAACTAAGTGGGTGTGCATCCAACTTGCTTGCTCATAAAGACCTCGGGCATTTGAGGAAGCCCATCATCGAAATATACAAGCCAAGTTCTATAATGAAAATTCCCACTAGTATATGAAAGTGATAACTCAAGAGACTCTCTATATGAAGAACATGGTGCTACTCTGAAGCACAAGTGTGGTAAAAGGATAGTAACATTGTCCCTTCTCTCTCTTCTCTCATTTTTTATATTTTTCCTCTTTTTTTCTTTTCTTTTCTTTTTTGTAGGCTTCTTTGGCCTCTCTCTTTTTGGGGGGCTTCTTTGGCCACTTTTATTTTGATAAACTCACATGGGACAATGTTCTAATAATGATGATCATCACACTTTTATTTACTTACAACTCAATATTACAACTCGATACTAGAACAAAGATATGACTCTATATGAATGCCTCAGGCGGTGTACCGGGATGTGCAATGATCTAGCGTAGCAATGACATCAAAAAACGGAAAAGCCATGAAAACATCATGCTAGCTATCTTACGATCATGCAAAGCAATATGACAATAAATGCTCAAGTCATGTATATGATGATGATGATGGAAGTTGCATGGCAATATATCTTGGAATGGCTATGGAAATGCCATAATAGGTAGGTATGGTGGCTGTTTTGAGGAAGATATAAGGAGGCTAATGTGTGATAGAGCGTATCATATCACGGGGTTTGGATGCACCGGTGAAGTTTGCACCAACTCTCGAGGTGAGAAAGGGCAATGCACGATACCGAATAGGCTAGCAATGATGGAAGGGTGTGAGTGCGTATAATCCATGGACTCGACATTAGTCATAAATAACTCACATACTTATTGCAAAAATCTATTAGTCATCGAAACAAAGTACTATGCGCATGCTTCTAGGGGGATAGATTGGTAGGAAAAGACCATCGCTCATCCCCGACCGCCACTCATAAGGAAGACAATCAATAAATAAATCATGCCCCGACTTCATCACATAACGGTTCACCGTACGTGCATGCTACGGGAATCACGAACTTCAACACAAGTATTTCTACAATCCACAACTACTCACTAGCATGACTCTAATATCACCATCTTTATATCGCAAAACTATTGCAAGGAATCAAACATATCATATTCAGTGATCTACAAGTTTTATGTAGGATTTTATGACTAACCATGTGAATGACCAGTTCCTGTCATCTCTCTAAATAGATATAAGTGAAGCAAGATAGTTCAATCCTTTCTACAAAAGATATGCCCATGCTCTAACAAATATAAGTGAAGCAAAAGAGCATTCTACAAATGGCAGTTTTCTATGTGAAGAGAAACATGCAATCCAAACTTCAAAAGATATAAGTGAAGCACATGAAGCATTCTATAAAGCCATACTCAAAAGATATAAGTGAAGCACATGAAGCATTCTATAAAGCCATACTCAAAAGATATAAGTGAAGTGTAATGAGCATTATATAAATCAACCAAGGACTATCTCATACCAGCATGGTGCATCAAAGAAAAGTGAAAACTAAATGCAAAAGACGCTCCAAGATTTACGCATATCATGTGACGAATAAAGATATAGCTCCAAGTAAAATTACCGATGATTGTTAGAAGAAAGAGGGGATGCCTTCTGGGACATCCCCAAGCTTGGTTGCTTGGGAGTCCTTGAATATTTCCTTGGGGTGCCTCGGGCATCCCCAAGCTTAGGCTCTTGCCAATCCTTATTCCTTCATCCATCGTGATCTATCCCAAAACTTGAAAACTTCAATCACACAAAACTTAACAGAAATTTCGGTAAGATTCGTTAGTATAATAAAGCAAATCACTACTCTAACTACTATTGCAAACCAATTCATATTTTTTTGCATTGTAGCTACAGTAATATAACTTTTCCATGGCTTAATCCATTGATAGAAATTGATAGTTTCATCAAAACTAGCAAACTATGCATCAAAAACAGAATCTGTCTTAAACAGGAAAGTCTGTTGTAATCTGGACATTCACCATACCTCTGGTACTCCAAAAAATTCTGCCAAAATTAGGAAACATAAATAATTTGTATATGCAAAAAGTTTCAGAACCGTTTGACATTCCAGTAAAAAATGTAAAATCGCGCACTACAGCCAGAGTTTCTGTCTTGCACCGCACAAACCAACAAGCAATGTAAACATCCTAAAGGCAAATATTGGCACATTATTTTTATAATACAATGGAATTGTACAAGGGGATAATTATTTTTGTTGAAAAGCTTCTTTAATCAAGATTAAGAAAGTTTCCATGAGCATGAACAAAGTTCAAGGAGCTCCCCCACTTCAACAATGCTTGTCTCTCTCACTTTCACTTTCCTTTTTGAAAAGTTTTGGGTTCCCCTCTATATTTTTTTGTTTTTAAACTACAAAAAAGCACTCAACAGAAATAAATGACTCTCTAAAACTTCCGGGTTGTCTCCCTGGCAGCGTTTTCTTTAAAGCCATTAAGCTAGTCATAAGGTGCTCAAGTAATGAATCCACCCGGATCCCAAGGTATATCAAAGCCAATTTGAATTAGCAATGATTTGGCATTTAGTAGTGATCACAAAGCAACATATATCATGTAATGACGAAGTCTAACTCTCTTCCTATGCATCGGCATGTCATACAAGAACAATTCATGCACATCAAGTAAAGGCCAATGCATAGCATAAGAAGTTTCTTGCAATTTTATCGTGTTGGAAACATAGAGAGACAGAGATGTAGTTCCTCTCTCATAATAAATGCAAGTAGGAGCAGCAAGCACATGCATATTATATCTATCAAAATCATCATGTGTAGTAGTGAAACACAACCCATCAATATAATCCTTAATAAGGGCAAACTTCTCCAATATAGTGTAGTCGAGAGAATTCAAAAAGACAATAGGACTATCATGCGTGGGTGCAATAGCAAAAATTTCATCTTTAACATAAGGAACTATAGCAAGTTCATCTCCATAAGCATAATTCATATTGGCATCTTGGCCACAAGCATAGCACGCATCATCAAAAAGGTATATTTCAAAAGAATCAACGGGATCATAACAATTATCATAGCATTCATCCTTCGGTAAGAACGAAGGGACATTAAATAATGTATGAGTTGAAGAGTTACTCTCATTAGAAGGTGGACACGGGTAGCTAATCCGCTCTTCCTCCTTTTGTTCTTTGCTCTCCTCATCATCTTTTTCATCCATTGAGCCCACAGTTTCATCAATTTATTCTTCCATAGACTCCTGCAAAATATTAGTCTCTTCTTGGACAGCGGAGACTTTCTCAATAAATTCATCAATATCATAATTGAATTCATAATTTTCATAGCAATATTTAAGTATAGAAAAAAATTCAAGTCTGTCAACAGAATCATCAAGATTTTCACACTCTTTAAACAAAGATTCAATTTCATAAGCACCTATAAAAGCAATGAATTCTTCTATTCATTCCACATCATAGTAATCATATATACCATTAGCATAAGAAGCTAAGGTTTCATTATCATTAAATTCACATGAAAAGGGAAGGTGTGGAGCCTTCATCCTAGAGCAACAAGTATAATCATATCTCAAGCATAGTTGCCGAGCATACCAATGCAACATATAAATTTGATCCCATAATAGTTTCCCTTTTTGAGTCAAGTGATAATCCCTAAAGTATTCACGTTGATCCAACATGTCTCCCATTATATAATTGAATGGGGTTTTCTCAGGATTATCAAAGTAGTACATAATATCTTTCACGTAATAAGCATCGAGGGTTTTAGGAGGTTCCCCATCTCCATGAGTAGCAAGTAAACCTAAATTTTTTGGTATTTCATGTTACATATCCATAACTAAAGATAGAGAACAACTTAGAACAACAAATAAAAATTACTCAGTGATAAAGCAAACAAGCACACACGAGAATATTCACCCCACGCTATAACTCCCTGGCAATGGCGCCAGAAAAAGGTATTGATAACCCACAAGTATAGGGGTCAATTGTAGCCTCTTTCGATAAGTAAGAGTGTCGAACCCAACGAGGAGCTAAAGGTAGAACAAATATTCCCTCAAGTTCTATCGACCACCGATACAACTCTACGCACGCTTAACATTCACTTTACCAAGAACAAGTATGAAACTAGAAGTACTTTGTAGGTGTTGTTGGATAGGTTAATTTGCATGATAATAAAGAGCGCATAAATAAAAAGTAGGGGATGTTTAGATGAAGACGCAACAAAGTTAGTTTTAGTAGAGAGCTTTATGTCACGAGAAAGTTATTTGTCCCTAGGCAATCGATAACTAGACCGGTAATCATTATTGCAATTTTATTTGAGGGAGAGGCATAAGCTAAGATACTTTATCTTCTTGGATCATATGCACTTATGATTGGAACTCTAGCAAGCATCCGCAACTACTAAAGATCATTAAGGTAAAACCCAACCATAGCATTATAAGGCATCAAGTACTCTTTACTCCCATACACAAACAACCTACTTACTCAGGTTTGTGCTTTTGTCACTCATGCCACCCACCATAAGCAAATCATGAACATATTGCAAACCCTACAGCAGGGATCCCTCACGCTTGTGAAACATGGAGAGCACCATAGGACAGCACCAATAATAAAACATGCAACTCAAACCAATCACGATCATCAATTAACACATAGGACAAAACGGATCTACTCAATCATCATAGGATAGCCATACATCATTGGGAAATAATATATAGTGTTAAGCACCATGTTTAAGTAGAGATTACAGCGGGTAAAAGAGGGGTTACACCGCTGCATAGAGGGGGGAAGAGTTGGTGATGATGGCGGTGAAGTTGTTGGTGTAGATTGCGGTGATGATGATGGCCCCGGTGGCGTTCCGGCGCCACCGGAAGAGAGGGGGAGAGAGCCCCCCTTCTTCTTCTTCTTCCTTGACCTTCTCCCTAGATGGAAGAAGGGTTTCCCCTCTGGTCCTTGGTCTCCATGGCATGGGAGGGGGAGAGCCCCTCCGAGATTGGATCTGTCTCTCTGTCTCTCTCTGTTTCTGCGTTCCCAGATCTGGCCTTTCACCGTTTCTTATATCCCCGGAGATCCGTAACTCCGATTGGATTGAAATTTGAATACGATTTTTATCCGGATATTAGCTTTCTTGCGGCGAAAGAAGGGCACCAACCGCCTTATTGGGTGTCCATGAGGGTCAGGGACGCGCCCCTGCCTCGTGGCCCCCTTTGGCATCGTCTCGCGTTGATTCCACTTCCCAAAATTCACATATATTCCAAAAAAATCTCCGTCAATTTTTATCCCGTTTGGGCTCCGTTTGATATGGATTTTTTGCAAAACAAAAAACATGCAACAAACAGGAACTGGCACTGGGCACTGGATCAATACGCTAGTCCCAAAAACAGTATAAAAAGTTGCCAAAAGTATATGAAAGTTGTAGAATATTGGCATGGAACAATCAAAATTATAGATACGACGAAGATGTATCATGCTTCCAGGACGTAATTCTTCTATGCAGCAATGAGGATAATCCTAAAGTCACGGACCTAGTCCGTGTAGTTGCTACCATCATCTTTCAACTTAGCTTTCTCTAGGAACGCATTAAAATTCAATGGAACAACAGCACAGGCCATCTATCTACAACAACATAGACATACAAAATACTATCACGTACTAAGTTCATGATAAATTAAAGTTCAATTAATCAAATTACTTAAGAACTCCCACTTAGATAGACATCTCTCTAATCATCTAAGTCATCACGTGATCCATATCAACTAAACCATGTCCGATCATCACGTGAGATGGAGTAGTTTTCAATGGTGAACATCACTAGGTTGATCATATCTACTATATGATTCACGCTCAACCTTTCGATCTCAGTGTTCCGAGGCCATATCTGCATATGCTAGGCTCGTCAAGTTTAACCCGAGTATTCTGCGTGTGCAAAATTGGCTTGCACCCATTGTATGTGAACGTAGAGCTTATCACACCCGATCGTCATGTGATGTCTCGGCACGACGAACTGTAGCAACGGTGCATACTCAGGGAGAACACTTATACCTTGAAATTTAGTGAGAGATCATCGTATAATGCTACCGTCGAACTAAGCAAAATAAGATGCATATAGGATAAACATCACATGCAATCAATATAAGGGATATGATATGGCCATCATCATCTTGTGCCTTTGATCTCCATCTCCAAAGCACCGTCATGATCACCATCGTCACCGGCTTGACACCTTGATCTCCATCGAAGCATCGTTGTCATCTCGCCAGCTATTGCTTCTACGACTATCGCTACCGCTTAGTGATAAAGTAAAGCAATTACATGGCAATTGCATTTCATACAATAAAGCGATAACCATATGGGTCCTGCTAGTTGTTGATAACTGTGTTACAAAACATGATCATCTCATACAATAAAATTTAGCATCATGTCTTGACCATATCACATCACAACATGCCCTGCAAAAAGAAGTTTTACGTGGCTACTACGGGCTGAGCAAGAACCGTTTTACCTACGCATCGAAAACCACAATGCGGTATAGTGATTGCTTTTTGATCTTCAGAAAGAACCATGTTCATTGAATCTGATTCAACTAAAGTTGGAGAAACTGACACCCACCAGCCACCTGTGTGCGAAGCACATCGGTAGAACCAGTCTCGCGTAAGCGTATGCGTAATGTCGGTCTGGGCCGCTTCATCCAACAATACCACTGAATCAAGAATCAACTAGTGACGGCAAGCAATATGTATATACCCACGCCCACAACTCCTTTGTGTTCTACTCATGCATATAACATCTACGAATAAATCTGGCTCGGATGCCACTGTTGGGGAACACAGTAATTTCAAAAAAAATCCTACGCACACGCAAGATCATGGTGATGCATAGAAACTAGAGGGAAGAGTATTGTCCACATACCCTCGTAGACCGTAAGCGGAAGCATTATGACAACGCGGTTGATGTAGTCGTACGTCTTCACGATCGACCGATCCTAGCACTGAAGGTACGGCACCTCCGCGATCTACACACGTTTAGCTCGGTGACATCCCACGAACTCATGATCAGTAGAGCTTCGAGGGAGAGCTTCATTAGCATGACGGTGTGATGATGATGCTACCGGAACAGGGCTTCGCCTAAGCACCGCTACGATATGACCGAGGTGGACTATGGTGGAGGGGGGCACCGCACACGGCTGGAAACAATCAACTTGTGTGTTCTAGGGTGCCCCCTGCCCCCGTATATAAAGGAGCAAGGGGGGAGGCCGGCCGGCCTAGGGGCGCGCCAAGGAGAGGGGGGGTCCTCCTAGTAGGAGTAGGACTCCCCTTTTCCTAGTCCAACTAGGAAGGGGGAAGGGGAAAGGAAGGAGAGGAGAGAGGGAGGAAAGAGGGGGCGCCGCCCCCCTCCTTGTCCAATTCGGACTCCTAAGGGGGGGCGCGGGAAGCCCTAGGCCCTCTCCTCTCTCTCCCACAAGGCTCATGTAGGCCCATTAGTTCCCCCGAGGGTTCCGATAACCCCCCGGCACTCCGACAAATATCCGGTGACCCCCAGAACTCATCCAGTGTCCAAATATAGTCGTCCAATATATCAATCTTTATGTCTCGACCATTTCGAGACTCCTCGTCATGTCCGTGATCACATCCGGGACTCCGAACTATCTTCGGTACATCAAAACACATAAACTCATAATACTGATTGTCATCGAACGTTAAGCGTGCGGACCCTACGGCTTCGAGAACTATGTAGACATGACCGAGACATGTCTCCGATCAATAACCAATAGCGGAACCTGGATGCTCATATTGGCTCCTACATATTCTACGAATATCTTTATCGGTCAAACTGCATAACAACATACGTTGTTCCTTTTGTCATCGGTATGTTACTTGCCCGAGATTCGATCATCGGTATCTCATTACCTAGTTCAATCTCGTTACCGGCAAGTCTCTTTACATATTCCGTAATGCGTCATCCTGCAACTAACTCATTAGTCACATTGCTTGCAAGGCTTATAGTGATGTGCATTACCGAGAGGGCCCATGGATACCTCTTTGACAATCGGAGTGACAAATCCTAATCTCGATCTATGCCAACTCAACAAACACCATCGGAGACACCTGTAGAGCACCTTTATAATCACCCAGTTACGTTGTGACGTTTGGTAGCACACAAAGTGTTCCTTCGGTATTCGGGTGTTGCATGATCTCATAGTCATAGGAACATGTATAAGTTATGGAGAAAGCAATAGCAACAAACTAAACGATCATCGTGCTAAGCTAATGGATGGGTCAAGTCAATCACATCATTCTCTAATGATGTGATCCCGTTAATCAAATGACAACTCATGTCTATGGTTAGGAAACATAACCATCATTGATTCAACGAGCTAGTCAAGTAGAGGCAAACTAGTGACACTCTGTTTGTCTATGTATTCACACATGTACTAAGTTTCCGGTTAATACAATTCTAGCATGAATAATAAACATTTATCATGATATAAGGAAATATAAATAACAACTTTATTATTTCCTCTAGGGCATGTTTCCTTCAAGGAGATGGTGCTTGTGAAGATGTTGATGGAGATTGACCCCCTCCCGATGAGAGAATCGATGGTGATGACGATGGTGATGGTTTCCCCCTACCGAAGGGATGTTTCCTCGGCAGAACAGCTCCACTGGAGCCCTAGATTGGTTCCGCCAAGGTTTCACCTCGAGACGACGGCGCTTTCTCCTGAAAGCTTCCTTATGATTTTTTTTTTCTAGGGCAAAAGACACCTTATACCAGAAGATGGGCATCGGGGGACTTCCAGGTGGCCCACGAGGCAGGGGGCGCGCCCTCCACCCTCGTGGACAGTGGGTGGCCCCCCTATGGTGCTTTCTTCGCCCGATAGTTCTAATATATATTCCAAAACTGACTTTCGTGGAGTTTCAGGACTTTTGGAGTTGTGCAGAATAGGTCTCTAATATTTGCTCCTTTTCTAGCCTAGAATTCCAACTGTCAGCATTCTCCCTCTTCATGTAAACCTTGTAAAATAAGAGAGAAAAGGCATAAGTATTGTGCCATAATGTGTAATAACAGCCTATAATGCAATAAATATTGATATGAAAGCATGATGCAAAATGGACGTATCATCATACACCATTGCTTGTAGACTCGGGAGAGGCTACGCACGTTGCGAACAAGAATGCTTTCTCTTTTGAACTTAGTTGGTTCAAGAAAGAAAACTTCTTGGAGATCATCGCACGTGAATGGGCAATTCCGGTTAGTGGAAGCACTAGTCTTGAGAGATGGCAAAATAAGATCTGTCATTTGAGACAGTTTTTGCGAGGTTGGGCCAGAAATGAACGTGGACTTTACAAACAAGAAAAGGAGAGACTTACTCGTTTGATCGAAGCTTTAGATTTAAAAGCTGAAAGTAACCTGCTTATGATGAATGAGCAAAGATCCAAGTCCGAAGCTGAGCTAAGCCTTCGAGCGCTTCTTAGAGAAGAGGAGCTCAAATGGGCACTGCATGCCGAAGTGCTTAAGGTTGTCCAAGGGGATGACAATACACAATTTTTCCATATGATTGCGAATGGCAAACATAGGAAGAAGAAAATCATTCAGCTTGAACAAGACGAGGGGACAATTTTGGGGCATGAGAACCTGAAATCTTATATCTCTAGTTACTATAAACAACTGTTTGGCCATCCAGAAGCAAGTACGGTGGCCCTGGACGAATATGTAATTGGAGATATTCCTTAGCTCCAAGTAGAAGAGAACGATATTTTAGCTGCACCGTTTAATGAGAAAGAGATTCTAGATGCAATCTCACGAATGAAATCGAATAAAGCACCAGGACCAGATGGGTTTCCAGCTGAATTCTATAAGAAATGTTGGCATATTATTAATGATGATCTTATGTCTATGTTTCATGATTTCTTTAACGGTGATCTAGAGTTGTTTCATCTTAACTTTGACATGATTACGCTATTGCCAAAGAAAGAAGAGGCAGTTCGAATTGAACAATTCAGGACAATTTGTCTTCTTAACATGAGTTTTAAAATCTTCACAAAAGTGGGTACCAATAGATTGACACAGATCGCGCATTCAGTGGTACAACCGAGCCAAACAGCGTTCATGTCGGGGCGACATATACTTGAAGGGGTGGTCGTTTTGCATGAAACGTACATGAAATTCATTCGAAGAAGCTAGATGGGGTTATCTTCAAAGTGGATTTCGAGAAGGCGTACGATAAAGTTAAGTGGCCTTTCCTATAGCAGGCAATGCGCATGAAAGGATTTAGCGAGGTCTGGCGGAACCAAGAGGGTTCTCAAGTCCAGAAGGGTAGTGTCGGAATCATGGTTAACGATGATATCGGTCATTATTTCCGGATACACAGGGGTTTGAGACAAGGAGATTCCATGTATCCTCTCTTGTTTAATATAGCGGTCGATATGTTGGCCATTCTTATTGGCAGGGCCAAGCAGCATGGGCAAGTGGAGGGGTTAGTTCCTCATCTGGTTGATGGAGGAGTTTCCATCCTACAGTATGCTGACGAAACCATCCTATTCATGGAACATGACATTGCTAAGGCGCGTAATATGAAACTTATTTTATGTCCCGTCAAACAATTGTCTGGTTTAAAGATAAACTTCCGAAAAAGTGAGTTGTTCTGTTTTGGGAAGGCTAAAGACGAACAAGACACATATAGACAATTGTTTGGATGTGAATTGGGTTCTTTACCATTTAGTTATTTGGGTATACCGATTCACCACCGTAAGTTATCCAATAAATAATGGAAATGTATCGAAGATCGAATAGAAAAAAAGCTTAGCTGCTGGAAGGGTAAGCAAATGTCTTATGGAGGGCGGCTAGTGCTGATTAACTCAGTACTGACTAGTATGCCGATGTTCCTACCATCGTTCTTCGAAATTCCGAAAGGGGTACGAAAATGACTTGATTTTTTCAGATCTCGGTTCTTCTGGCAGTCAGATGAGGCCAAGAGGAAATACCATCTCGCACGATGGGACATTCTTTGCCAACCAAAAGACCAAGGCGGTCTCGGTATTGAGAACTTAGAAATCAAGAACAAGTGCCTTATGAGCAAATGGCTCTACAGGTTACAAACAGAGCAGGAGGGCATATGGGCACAGATTTTGCATAATAAGTATCTCCAGTCCAAAACACTCGCTCAGGTTACCATGAGACCAACTGACTCGCCATTCTGGAAAGGGCTTATGCGAGTGAAGGACCTGTTCTTTCGGAGGGTCAAATTCCTGGTTGGCAATGGGATGTCAACAAGGTTTTGGGATTATACGTGGTTAGGAGAGACGCCCCTGGCCGTACAATATCCCACCTTGTATAACATTGTGCAACGTAAGGAGAATTATGTAGGCACGGTTTTACATACGATCCCCTTAAATATTTAATTCAGACGAGCTCTAGTTGGTGATCGGTGTAATGTATGGATGCACCTGGTTCGGAGATTGATAGATGTTCAACTCTCCGACCAACCGAATGTTGGGGAACGTAGTAATTTCAAAAAAATTCCTACGCACATGCAGGATCATGGTGATGCATAGCAACGAGAGGGGAGAGTGTCGTCCACGTACCCTTGTAGGTCATTAAGCGGAAGCGTTATGACAACGCGGTTGATGTAGTCGTACGTCTTCACGATCGACCAATCCTCAGTACTGAACGTACGACACCTCCGCATTCAGCACACGTTCAGCTCGGTGACGTCCCGTGAACTCACGATCCAGTAGAGCTCGGGGAAGAGTTTCGTCAGCACGACGGCGTGATGACGATGTTGATGAAGCTACCGTGACAGGGCTTCGCGTAAGCACTGCTACAGTATGACCGAGGTGGATTATGGTGGAGGGGGCATCGCACACTGCTGGGAGAGATCTTTGTGATCAACTTGTGTGTCTAGAGGTGCCCCCCTGCCCCTGTATATAAAGGAGCAAGGGGGAGGCCGGTCGGCCCTTGTTGGTGCGCCGGGAGGAGGAATCCTCCTCCTAGTAAGAGTAGGATTCCCCTCTTTCCTACTCCTACTAGGAGGGGGGAAAGGAAGGGAAAGAAAGAGAAGGAAAGGGCCCCCCCTTCTCCTAGTCCAATTCGGACAGAGGGGAGGGGGTGTGCTGCCTGCCCTAGGCCGGCCCCTCTCTCTTTCCCTTATGGCCCAACAAGGCCCATTAGCCCCCCGGGGGGTTCCGGTAACCCCTCCGGTACTCCGGTAAAATCCCGATTTTACCCGGAACTCTTCCGATGTCCAAATGTAGGCTTCCAATATATCAATCATCATGTCTCGACCATTTCGAGACTCCTCATCATGTCCTTGATCATATCTGGGACTTCGAACTACCTTCGGTACATCAAAACATATAAACTCATAAAACCGATCGTCATAGAACTTTAAGCGTGCGGACCCTACGGGTTCGAGAACTATGTAGACATGACCGAGACATGTCTCCGTTCAATAACCAATAGCGGAACCTGGATGCTCATATTGGTTCCTACATATTCTACGAAGATCTTTATCGGTCAAACCGCATAACACTATACGTTGTTCTCTTTGTCATCGGTATGTTACTTGCCCGAGATTCGATTGTTGGTATCCCAATACCTAGTTCAATCTCGTTACCGGAAAATCTATTTACTAGTTTCGTAATGCACTATCCCTCAACTAACTCATTAGTTGCATTGCTTGCAAGGCTTATAGTGATGTGCATTACCGAGAGGGCCCAGAGATACCTCTCCGACAATCGGAGTGACAAATCCTAATCTTGATCTATGCCAACTCAACAAGTACCATCGGAGACACCTGTAGAGCACCTTTATAATCACCCAGTTACGTTGTGACATTTGGTAGCACACAAAGTGTTCCTCCGGTATTCGGGAGTTGCATAATCTCATAGTCATGAGAACATGTATAAGTCATGAAGAAAGCAATAGAAGTAAACAAAAATGATCAAGTGCTAAGCTAACAGAATGGGTCAAGTTAATCACATCATTCTCCTAATGATGTGATCCCATTTATCAAATAACAACTCATGTCTATGGTTTGGAAACTTAACCATCTTTAATCAATGAGCTAGTCAAGTAGAGGCATACTAGTGACACTATGTTTGTCTATGTATTCACACATGTATTATGTTTCCGGTTAATACAATTCTAGCATGATAACAAACATTTATCATGAAATAAGGAAATAAATAATAACTTTATTATTGCCTCTAGGGCATATTTCCTTCAGTCTCCCACTTGCACTAGAGTCAATAATCTAGTTCACATCGTCATGTGATTAGTTCACATATCCATGTGACTAACACCCAAAGGGTTTACTAGAGTCAATAATCTAGTTCCATCACTATGTGATTTACACCCAAAGAGTGATCATGTTTTGCTTGTGAGAAATTTAGTCAACGGGTCTGCCACATTCAGAGCCGTATGTATTTTGCAAATTTTCTATGTCTACAATGCTTTGCACAGAGCTACTCTAGCTAATTGCTCCCACTTTCAATATGTATCTAGATCAAGACTTAGAGTCATCTAGATCGGTGTCAAAAGCTTGTATCGACGTAACTATTTACAACGAACTCTTTTATCACCTCCATAACCGAGAAATATTTCCTTAGTCTTCTAAGGATAATTTTGACCGTTGTCCAGTGATCTACTCCTAGATCACTATCGTACTCCTTTTCCAAACTCAGGGCAGGGTATACAATAGGTCTGGTACATAGCATGACATACTTTATAGAACCTATGACTGAGGCATAGGGAATGACTTTTCATTCTCTTTCTATTTTCTGCCGTGGTCGGGTTTTGAGTCTTTACTCAACTTTACGCCTTGCAACACAAGCAAGAACTCCTTCTTTGACTGTTCCATTTTGAACTACTTCAAAATCTTGTCAAGGTATGTACTTATTGAAAAAAACTTATCAAGCGTCTTGATCTATCTCTATAGATCTTGATGCTCAATGTGTAAGCAGCTTCATCGAGGTCTTTCTTTGAAAAACCTTTTTCAAACACTCCTTTATGCTTTCTAGAAAATTCTACATTATTTCCGATCAACAATATGTCATTCACACATTCTTATCAGAAATGTTGTAGTGCTCCCACTCACTTTCTTGTAAATACAGGATTCACCGCAAGTCTGTATAAAACCATATGCTTTGATCACTTTATCAAAGCACATATTCCAACTCTGAGATGCTTGCACCAGTCCATAGATGGATCGCTGGAGCTTGCTCACTTTGTTAGCACCTTTAGGATCGACAAAACCTTCAGGTTACATCATATACAACTCTTCTTCCAGAAATCCATTCATGAATGCAGTCTTTACATCCATTTGCCAAATTTCATAATCATAAAATGCGGCAATTGCTAACATGATTCAGACGGACTTAAGCATCGATACAAGTGAGAAAATCTCATTATAGTCAACACCTTGAACTTGTCGAAAACATTTTGCGACAATTCGAGCTTTGTAGATAGCAACACTACTATCAGCGTCCGTCTTTCTCTTGAAGATCCATTTATTCTTAATGACTCACCAATCATTGGGTAAGTCGATCAAAGTCCATACTTTGTTCTCATACATGGATGTCATCTCAGATTGCATGGCCTCAAGCCATTTCGCGGAATCTGGGCTCATCATCGCTTCCTCATAGTTCGTAGGTTCGTCATGGTCTAGTAACATGACTTCCAGAAAGGATTTTCGTACCACTCTGGTGCGGACCATACTCTGGTTGTCCTACGAGGTTCGGTAGTAACTTGATCTGAAGTTTCATGATCATCATCATTAGCTTGCTCACTAATTGGTGTAGAGATCACTACAACTGATTTCTGTGATGAACTACTTTCCAATTCGGGAGAAGGTACAATTACCTTATCAAGTTCTACATTCCTCCCACTCACTTCTTTCGAGAGAAACTTCTTCTCAAGAAAGGATCCACTCTTTAGCAAAAAAGATATTGCCTTTCGGATCTGTGATAGAAGGTGTACCCAACAGTTTCTTTTGGGTATCCTATGAAGACACACTTTTTCCGATTTAGGTTTGTGCTTATCAGGCTGAAACTTTTTCACATAAGCACCACAACCCCAAACTTTAAGAACGACAGCTTAGGTTTCTAGCCAAACCATAGTTCATATGGTGTCGTCTCAACGGATTAGACGGTGCCCTATATAACGTGAATGTAGCTGTCTCTAATGCATAATCCCAAAACGATGGTGGAAAATCGGTAAGAGACATCATAGATTGCACTATATCCAATAAAGTACGATTATGATGTTCGGACACACCATTATATTGTGGTGTTCCAGGTGGCAAGAATTTGCGAAACAATTCCACATTGTTTCAGTTGAAGACCAAACTCGTAACTCAAATATTCGTCTCCGCGATCAGATCATAGAAACTTTATTTTCTTGTTATGAGGTTTTTCCACTTCACTCTGAAATTCTTTGAACTTTTCAAATGTTTCAGACTTATGTTTCATCAAGTAGATATACCCATATCTGCTCAAATCATATGTGAAGGTCAAAAAATAATGATACCCACCGCGAGTCTCAACACTCATCGGACTGCATACATCAGTATGTATTATTTCCAACAAGTTTGTTGCTCGCTCCATTGTTCCGGAGAATGGAGTCTTAGTCATCTTGCCCATGAGGCATGGTTCGCAAGCATCAACTGATTCATAATCAAGCGATTCCAAAAGCCCATCAGCATGGAGTTTCTTCATGCGCTTTACACCAATATGACCCGAACGGCAGTGCCACAAATAAGTTGCACTATCATTATTAACTTTGCATCTTTTGGCTTCAATATTATGAATATGTGTATCACTAGATCCAACAAACCAATTTCATTGGGTGTATAACCATAGAAGGTTTTATTCATATAAACAGAACAACAATTATTCTCTAACTTAAATGAATAATAGCATTGCAATAAACATGATCAAATCATATTCATGCTCAACACAAACACCAAATAACATTTATTTAGGTTCAACACTAATCCCGAAAGTATAGGGAGTGTGCGATGATGATCATATCATTCTTGGAACTACTTCCAACACACATCGTCACTTCACCCTTAACTAGTTTCTGTTCATTCTGCAACTCTCGTTTCGAGTTACTACTCTTAGAAACTGAACCAGTATCAAATACCGAGGGGTTTGCTATAAACACTAGTAAAGTACACATCAATAACATGTATATCAAATATACCTTTGTTCACTATGCCATCCTTCTTATCCGCCAAGTATCTAGGGCAGTTTCACTTCCAGTGACCATTTCCTTTACAGTAGTAGCACTCAGTTCCAGGCTTGGGTCTAGCTTTGGGCTTCTTCATGGGAGAAGCAACTTGCTTTCTATTCTTCTTTGAAGTTCCCTTTCTTTCCCTTTGCCCTTTTCTTGAAACTAGTGGTCTTGTTAACCATCAACACTTGATGCTATTTCTTGATTTCTACCTTCGCCGATTTGAGCATCGCGAAGCGCTTGGAAATTAATTTCGTCATCCCTTGCATATTATAGTTCATCACGAAGTTCCAGTAACTTGGTGATAGTGACTAGAGAACTTTGCCAATCATCTTTTTATCTGGAAGATTAACTCCCACTTGATTCAAGCGATTGTAGCACTCAGACAATCTGAGCACATGCTCACTGGTTGAGCTATTCTCCTCCATCTTGTAGGCAAAGTACTTTCAGAGGTCTCATACCTCTCAACACGGACATGAGTATGAAATACCAATTTCAACTCTTAGAACATCTTATATGTTCCGTGGCGTTCAAAATGTTTTTGAAGTCCCGGTTCTAAGCCGTAAAGCATGGTGCACTAAACTATTAAGTAGTTGTAACATCCCCAGCATCACACTACAGTAATCTCCCCCTAATAAAGGTCATGTCATCATGGTCATCATGCCAAAATGCCACTGGTCCAAATCTGATTCAAATTCAAATTCAAATTGCATGTCAAATATTTGCTTCTCCTTTCATGCAATCAAAATAGTTCACAATATGACAAATATTCTCTAAGTATTTTTCACGTTAAAACCAAAATCTTTGGAGTTCCCAAATTGCCTCTGGAAATTAATTAGTGCTCCAGTAGCTTTTAGATATGTCATTCCCAATTTCCAAAATTCCTAGGCAATTCCTCTTGCCTCCAAACTATTTGTGGCAATACCTAAAAATGTGGAGGAATTAATGGGCCAAGTCCCATATTTTTCCTAAATCCTTTGGATGCTCAAATAAATCTTTTCCTCTCTCTATTTTAATAAAAAAAGAAAAAAAGAAAGGGAAAATCAAAAGGAGAAAAGCAACCCCCCCCCTCTCACTGGGCTTCGGCCCAGCTGGCCACTGGGCCAACCAGGCCGGCCCAGCCATCTCTCCCCGCATAACCCCCCACCACCCGCTAATCCTAACTCCCCCATGACCCCACTCCCTCTGCTCGACCCCCCCCACTTCTCATACTTCCCCGATCCCCTTCTTCCCCCTCCCGATCTGGGAGCCCCGTCGGCCTCGTCCCGACCCCGCCGCCTCTCCCCGGCGACCACGCCGCCCGGTGCTGCCCCGCCATCACTGGCGCCCGCCTCCTCAGCCCTCCCTCCTGCGTGGATCTGGTCGGGGGCAATCGACGCCCCCGACGCCCTGCGCCCGCGCCGATGTCGTACCCCCGTCGTCACCATCCCCACCTGTCGACGGCATTCGCCTCCTCGACCCCTTCCCCGACGGCCTCTCCCGTGCCTCCCCGACGAACCCTTGCACCGGGGGTATGACCCCATCTCCCCCTGTCCCTTCCCCTACGCCGGTCGCTCCTTCACTGCGCTCACCGCGTCGCCCCGCCGTTCACCGTCCGACGTTGCGCGTCGTGTCCGACTACGCACCACTGGGGCTAGTAGCAGCTGCTGCCCGGCTCCGCCGCTTCCTGCTTGTGTGCCCCACGCCCAGCCGCGCATCCGTGCGCCCATGGTGCCGCCCGCTGTTGCTTCGGCGACTGCCGCGCCGCCCAGTTCCTCCCGCGCCTGCCGATTCCCCCCACTCCCTCGCGCGCGCGCCGGCGTCCCTCTCGTCCTCCCCGCATTGGCGCCGGGCCGCATCCTGCTCCCCCTCCCTGGCGCTCTGCGCGTTGGCCCCTAGCGCTCCTCTGGAGCGGTTGGGCGTGCCGTGCCTTGCCTTGCCGTGGCTGCCTCGGCCACTGCCAATGCCCCCTGGCTTAATTAGGGGCTAATTAACCCCCACGCCCCTTTTTCAAAAAAGGAAATAATGAAATTAATTAATTAACCATTTACTTAGCTTAATTAACTTTGATTACTTTACCTAATTAACTTGACTAGTTAATTAAAACTATTAGTTAGTTACTAGTAAATGACAGACGGGCCCCACTGCCCGGTTTGACCAGTCAACGGTCAGTGTTGACCGCTGACGTCACGATGAGATCATGATGGTGCAATAACTTTGTTTTAGAATTGATTTTACTTTCAGAATATTGTTAAATCTTTGAAAAATCATAGAAATTAAACCGTAACTACGATGAAAATGTTCTCTACATGAAAGTTGCTCAGAACGACGAGTCGAATCCGAATACGCCCTCCGTTCATCTATCACACGTCCCTAGCATAGCAAACATTGAACTTTTCCCCTCCGGTTCATCTGTCTGACAGACGCCCGGAACCGGGAAAACATTCCCGGTTGAATTCCCCCTTCACCATATCGTGTAGCCATATGTTAGGTCACACCCGGCACATCATATTGCGACGTTATGTTTTGTGATGCTTGTTTGCCCCGTATTTACTGTTTCTCCCCCCTCTTCTTCTCCGGTAGACCCCGAGACCGACGTTGATGCGACTGAGTACGACTACATCCCCGACGACCCCTCCTTGCCAGAGCAACCAGGCAAGCAAAGACCCCTTGAGCATTCTGATATCGCCCATTTCTTTCCCTCTCATGCTTGCATTAGAACTGCTACTGCTTTCTGTATGATCCTACTCTGATGCATAGCCTGTTGTTGTTACCTGCTTTCATACCTTACCTGCTTATCCTAATCTGCTTAGTATAGGTTGGTTCGTGATCCATCAGTGACCCCCCACCTTGTCCCAGTTGCCTCGCTTTATGTTCGATGACTCGATCAACGTGATCGACGTCCAGGCCCCGACACCGCACATCACCCCCCTAGTTGTATGACACTACAGAGTTACTATCGAGTACTGAGGGTGAACCTCATACATCACTCCTGATGAGATCTCTGTAGTGTAGCCATTCGGTCATGATCATCGAGGGTGATTTCCTCCTTAACCAGTTCCGTTATGGCTTTGTCGTACAACCCCTCAAGTGTGAACCTCGAGGGTGATTCCTCTTACGTTCACCTTGATGATTACATCTAGTGGAATTCACCGGGGGTGATTCCTCGGGTTTTCCCCTTGGTGTTAGACACACAGTTACTATGGTTACTATGACTTTGCACCGACCAATGTTACTAAAGACGGGTCGGCGCTGAGGGGTACCCGTGCAAGCTTAATTGCAAGTGATGTGGAGTCGAGTTGACCTGGAAGGTGCCTGCGAGATACTTACGAGGCGTGGCCGGGCATTCTTAGCCCTTGCCGCAAGTACTCAAGACGGGGCGACGGGGTCACATCGATCGTGAGTCTCTGCTCGTTACCGCGTGCTCCTAATCCACTACGGTTTGGATATTTGATCCGAGGGGCCTCTGGCCTGATAGCACTAACCATCACGTGGGCATTGTATGGGCATTCTGCGTCGTATACATCAGCCGAAGCTTAATAGACGTCAGGGAGTGAGCGGCGCGCGCCGGGTTGGACTGGTAAGCACCTACCTTTTTGAAGGAGGTAGCTAGGTCTGCTCATCGGCCGCCCACGCAACGTGCAGGAGTTCCTAGGGAGATGGCCAATGACCCCTAGGGGCATAGGTTTAGTCTGGCGTGCTGACCTCTCTATTAAGCCTAGGTCGGGTTGCGGCGTATTGTTTGGCCGAGGCTGGGCATGACCCAGGAAAGTGTGTCCGGCCGGAGTTAATCGAGCGTGGTGGGTAAGTTGGTGCACCCCTGCAGGGAAGAAAACATCTATCGATAGCTTGTCCTACGGTAACGGCCACTTGGGGTTGTATCCCGATCGATACAACTAGAACTGGATACTTGTGATGAGAACTGGATGAAGATGAGACTTGGATATGAGATGATAACTGGATAGTATGGCTCTGGGATTGCTTTCTCGCAGGGAGTCGAGAAAGGATCTCTGGACGAGGTTGATAACACTTCTACTACTTTACCTTATGCTACTCTACTCCCTCCTGTTGCTGCAAGATGGTGGTTTCCAGAAGATGCTAGTCTTCGATAGGCTAGGCTTTCCCCTTCCCTTCTGGCATTCTGCAGTTTAGTCCACAGATACAGCCCTTTTCCTTTG